>NC_056734.1:1010644807-1010839807 GCF_019279795.1 Protopterus annectens | reverse complement strand
TATGGTGAAATAAGGAGCACTTAAATTTCTTTATTAACTATATAGAACTAGCACCTCAGCATGCCCCTTCATACATTAACAAAAACAAAATACCTGTCACTATTATATAAGAAAATGCAACCAGTCAGATTTAACATTTTCTGAAGTACAGGCTAACAAAGAAGGTCTTTGGTTAACGAAGTTCGCAGATGACCGCAAACCAGGAGCCATAATCGAAACCCCTAATGATGTGAAAAAAGGGCCTCACTGAGACAGGTGCCTGGTGTCAAAGCCATGACCTCAAGCTCAATGCCAAAATGTGCATTGTCATCCCCTTTGGTAAAAACTCTGTACCCACACGCTACCACATAGGTGGTAGTCTACTTAACACCAAAAGTGTGATAAGAGACCTTGGGACACAAGTGGACAGTAGTTTCTCCTGTGATAATCACATTGCCACAGTAGTCAGGAAATCCTTCTATGTAGCACACCTCATCACAAAAGGTTTCTCATCCAGGAAAAAAGAGGTCATTGTTCCCCTCTACTCATCACTCATTAGACCCATTATAGAGTACAATGCCCGTTTTGGTATGTACCTCACAAGACATCTACAACAACTGGAAAGGCTGCAAAAATACCTCACAAAGAAGATTTCCGGCCTCAAACAGATGCCCTCTGCAGACCGTCTCAAAAAACTCCAGCTTTACTCCATTGCATATCGCTTACTCAGAGACGATCTCTGCCTAGCATACAAAGCTATGTCAAACCCAGAGCTGTTGGACATGCTCCACTTAAAGAAATCCCAGTCCCTCTGACCTACACTATCTAGGGACCTAAACCTTGTCAAAACATGCTGGAGGGATAGATTCCTGTCCCAGAGACTTCCCATCCTCTGGAACAAACTACCTATCTATATCAAACAAAGCTGCTCATTAGCATGCTTCAAGAAAAATCTTGATGATTGGATGGGAAATAGGAAATTCACCCTGGGAATCACCTCTGTGGCTCTGCTTGACATGGGCACAGGAAAATAATTTTCTTGGGTGGCAAAAGCCAGGGTACCTTTTTGGCTAGGCTTATATAGGGGGCCAATGGCCTAGTACCTATCTATGAACCTATGAACATTCAATTAAAGTATCCAGACCATAATAAAATACATAAATATACTTAGAAACAATAACACAGATATCGCAGGGAGAAGGGTGTAACTCCCCCCAGGCTCAAAATATTAAAAGACGCAATTGGCCACCTGATCCCAATCACTTTTGAGTACAGACTGTCTTTTAAAAGACAGTATTGCATTTGTGTTCAGACCTGAGTGCTGCACTACTCCATGTGTGGTCTAAACTATAGCAGTTTGTGACAATTTCAAAGAAAAAAAAAGATTTGTTTGTTCCGTACATGGTATGAAATGTATAACTTTAGCAACTGTTGCATTTGTAGCAAGCAGCTTTCTACAGTTTAAAAAATAAATATATACATATACACAGTATATATATATATATATATATATATATATATATATATATATATATATATATATATTATATATATTGTAACTAAAATCAAAGTAAAGAGGTTTGGGGCAGGCTGAAAAAAAGGATCTGATTGGCTTCTGCATTTCAGGAGCCCCAGGTACCTGATAGCCATGGGTTTATGGACTTTTTTTGTGGGGTACAGTATCAAGGAAATATATTAAATAAATACATGAATCTATAAATAATTTTCTTAAAATAAATATTTCATAAATAGTTCATTGTTAAAACCTCCTGGTTGTAATGTTTTATATATATTAATAAACCACGCCTCTTTTCTTAACAAGAAATCTGAAATATCTAACAATAATTCTAGGTTGTAAGACACACGACATTGAATGGGACAAATTAAAAAATTCTTCATTACATTCATTACAATATTGGACTGGTAGTAACTGTATTCTTTATCTCCCTTACTTGTTCTTGAATTCTATTTATAATCTCTCTTTTTGTCTGGCCTATATAACAATTCCCACATGGACAGAATAAAGCATAGACAACAGATTCCTGGTAACAGTTTCTACTTTTTATGAAAACTAAGCAATAGATCATTAATATACCTAATCTCTTATCTAAATATATACAAGCAAAGCACCCCCTACATTCCAAGTATGCTACCTCTTGTTCAGAGAAATAGGTTCATAGGTTGGCACTAGGCTATTGGCCCTAGGGCCTATACAAGCCCAGCCACAACAATTCCCTGGCTATTCATAATCCTATCAGCTAAGCTTGGAGAGTTTCTATAGGAGATTTTCAATATTAAATTAGACAAAATATCATCTGATTTAAAAAGATAGCTATTCCTTTTTAACATCCTACACACTCCTTCCATAAAATGATTATATCTAGTAACAAAATGCACTTCCTCCTGGAGTTTATTTTCTAATTTCTTCCTTTTAGATGTTGATACTGAACTCCCTTTTCTTTCATGCACCAATCCATTCCGAAAAAAAAATAACAGCTCATCTGAGTAACCCCTCGTCAAAAATCACTGTGCTATATGTAATATGCTTTGATGTTCTCCAGATACTGCAGATGAACATGCCTCATTTGGCCATGTGCTACCCTTCCATGTCTAACCCTGACACATTAGGTAGATCGGGGGGATGCATGAGGGAGTATCTTACAGAAATTGCACTGACCATGGGGTACATTACAAAATGAACTCACTCATAATGGCACTGTTCAGCACCTTGACACACACTGCCTATGATGGAGCTCCTCTTCTAGATATCATATATAGCAGTGACTTCAATAGGCCTGTGTCTTTGAAGGATATGTTGTGGCTGCAGATCTGAGAAATAAGTCAAGGGTAGGGTAATATGGGAGGTATATTCACATTCAATGTAGTATTTCTATCCAAAGCATCCTCATTTTGGGGAACTCTGGTGCTGGGATGCTGCCACTAAAGATGGGTCACCTTCAGAAAAAGCTGAGTTCACCTCTGTCATAATATCCCTGTCATCTCCCTGCATGGAACATGTTCCTGATCCGTGTTTGTCCAGCTGTGTGCAGTGTGCCCACATTCTCACTGACTGACACCGAGATATGAGCAGTAGCATCAGACACAGACATCAGTGTGCATCCTGGACACCAAAAAGCAGATCAGCATCCTGAGCCACAGTGTTACCTCTGAAAAAATATACATGAACAGTAAATGATAAAGTGCCACCTCCAGGGAAAGGTGTGATAAAGCTTCAAGGTAAAAAAAATAGTGCAATCCATACAGTTATGTGTGCTTACCTGGTCTAGATGCATACCCAGTCTGAGGTACCCAGAAAGACACACACACACACACACACACACACACACACACACACACACACATATGAGTTTATTAATAAACACATATTGAGCACAGGTATGCAATGACATATATATACTTGGGTCTACTTTAGCAGACCGACATTTTACTTACCCGACTTTCACATAGCCGAGATGAAAGGACCGACAAATGCAGAAGATCAACATCCGGAACACCGACTTTCCACTCCAGGTAAGTAACCGCTTGGCCATCCTGTTGAACTTTGCCCCTTATTCCCACGGTAGTGCAATCTTGGAGTTGGTATATTTAGTTAGGGGGGGTGTGAGAGTTGAAGCCCCCACATGGGTGTGTTTACTTTTCTTCGGTTTCATTTTTTTTTTTCATCCTCACTGGAGGACTTACAAGACCCATATATATCCCTCTGTTGTCTCATCTTGAGGAGGACAGTATATACAGACAAAAATAATCCCTTCTGTAGCATATTGCCCATGTGCTTGGGAGGTGGGGGAGTAAGGAGCAATCCAGTGACCAGCCATTACAAACTGAAAAATGAGGCGCATTTATAAAATATATACCATAAGTAAATATATACCAGATGAAGTAAAATACAATTTGAAAATGGAGATGCAATACAATAAAAAAGAAGTGGCATTTTCAGGAAATACTGTAAATCTGAATTAGTACAGTTAATGTAGGTAATGAAGAAAAACTGGATTTAAGTTGTGAGTAAATTTAGTGCTTATCCATTGTCAGTAAAGCACACACATTTCTATATTTCAGCAAGGTGATCGCTAAGTATTTTTCTGAAGGGAGTCAAAAACTGAAATGCCTCATTGATTGGAGTAGTGAGTTCATTGAGAATGGTGTGATTTCAAAGAAAGCTTTCTCACAAATAAGGAGAGAGTGATTGTGGGCCTTGTTAATAAGAGTGAACTAAGGTTTAGGTTGTTATGATCAGAGTACAAGAGTATGAGAGATGTTTGATTTTAGGTTATTTGCAAAAATGGAAGCAGTAACAGGTGTAGAAGAGATTAAAGTTAAGTAAGTTTAGGAGAGAGTAGCTGCAGCTCTAATTGGGAGCCAGTCTGTCTTTGCTTTTGAGAAGTATTGGTGTTCTTAGTGCAGGGGCAAATGTATAAATCTAAATTGCTGATTTTATATGATTTGTAACATGAAGGTGTTAGAGGAGAAGTTAATTGCTATTACTGGTTAGATACACTCGAATATGGGTATGAATAAGTCTAGACCCAGTTTTAGCTTATAGCTGTTATTGTTTAAACATAAATTGATTTTTTTTATTACACAGAGATGCCTGTCTCACCAAAGTCTGCACATATTTCCCTGTAATACATGTTTCAGAGACTGTAGTGTTGTATGTTATGTTTGATAATAATAAATATATACACAATTAACTGGGGTAGAAAACTGATCCTCATGAATCCATTTTAGATTCAGCCCTGCATCCACTGTCAGGTTAGTGACTTGATTATGGTCACACAATAGGTAAATTTAGGCTGTGGGAAGCAAAACCAGGACTGTTTCAGGGTATAGGTGCATCAGCTGTTGTCTTGAACCTCTGCACCAAACTGCAGTTCAGGAAGATTCATGATATTAAGGGAAACTTTCAGGCAAAAATGGGCATGATAAAAAATCAATGATTGGAGGGGGCCTAGTAGATATAGAAAATAAAAATAAAAATAAAAATAAAAAACTCCCAGCGAACAACAAATTTCCAAGTCACCACGGATGGCAAAAAGCACCAGGAATCAGGATACTGTGCTGAGAAGCAGTATCCGGAATATACCATGTCCTGGCCAGCTACAGGTCACTCTCTATGACCACGAAGCTCACAGCTCTTATATAGACCAACTAGAGGCACTCATCATCCAACCATATACCCTCTTCATGGAAGGCTCTAACTACCCCTCTATAGACTGGGAAATGTAAACTGACTCTAATTCACAAGCAGAATATTTCATGGACTTTACCAATACAAACACTGTGGACCAGATACTGCACTCTCCAACCAGAGGAGCAAACATATTGGACCTAGTACTCACTAACATGGGAGAGCATTGCACCCCCCCATGTGATGCCCTCATTAGTGAAGTTGGACCACAAAGCTGTTCCCTGAAATAAAAATCAGCCTGGAAAACCCAACTAAACTCGTAACAGTTATGAACTATTCGAAAGCAAACTGCCTCCTGTAACAGTTTGTCAAGCTTCACAGCTCCCCAAAGTCTGAAAACACAGCTACCTATGCAGAATTATTTCCAGAAAACTGATACAAACATGTAAAATGGCTGTATTGAGGCTGCCATACCTACCAGAAGTAAGCCCAGATCTAAGACCAAAAACAAACTACACTAGTGGAATCCATACCTTAACAGGCTATATCCATCCATCCACAATCCCTTTTTAACATTCCGGGTCAGGGTGTCACTTCAACAGTGACAATTAACTAGACCCAAGGTATATACCACTGGCTGACTAGCCCTGCCATGGTACTTCAACATCACACAGTCAAATGCACACTCACTCCAATGTCCAGTCCACTTATTGCATGTCTTTGGAATATGGGAGGAAACCAGAGCACCTGGAGGAAACCAATGGGAACTCAGGGAGTACATGCAGATTCCACATAGAAGGCACTCCAACCAAGGACTGAACTTGGGAACCTCTTGCTGAGGTGACAACACTATCTGCTGTGCCACTCCACCACCTATAGCAAAAAAAAAAGTCATTGTCAAAATAAAAAAGAGGAACTCTCAGAGAGACAAGAGCCCTCTGATGCAACTAAACAGGAAACTAAGAGTTTAATAAAGTCAAACAAGGCCAATTATGAGGTCAGGATAGCCTCCCAGGCTAAGGACAATCACAAGGCCTTCTTTAGCTATCTTAGGAACCTTAAAGTTAATACTCAGCAGTGTGCAGAACTGGTAGTAAGGGGTGCAACCTTCACTGCCCAAGAAGACATAACAAATCTACTGGCTGATAAATTCAGCTCTAACTTCACCACTCTCTACCCCTTGTGAAATCCCTTCCAGCATATCCCCCCACCAACTATCAACAGGGTCCTGGAGGCTGTCATTAATGCCAAAAACACTGCTTCAATGGGCCCTGACAATGTCCCTGGTTGCCTCCTAAATACATGACCTAGCACTTGAGCATCAACTTACCCCAGAAACTATAGATCCATCAGTCTGACAAGTCTAAAATGCAAAGCCATAGAGCTAATTATCATGTAAATGATCAACAAGGACATTGGCATCCTATGGACACTGGACGCATCCTTGTTTGGCTTTGTTAAGGGAAGGTTCTGCCTACTTAAGCTAGCAGACTTCTTCAATAGAGTATCCATGGCTATGGATGAGGGGACCTGGCTGAGGCATTCGATACAATGCCCCATTCAGTTATTGTTGTCAAACTACCAGAACTAGGCATAAATCTCTACAAAACATTCTGGATTGCCAGCTGGCTCACAGATAGGATCCAAGAAGTCAGGGATGGTGAAACCACCTTCACCAAGAGATCATTCATCAGCAGAGTACCCCAGGGTTCCATGATGGGCCCACTCCCATTTGGCATCTACTTCTCAGAAGTCAAGGCTAATGTCAAAGGCCTCCTGCTCATTAAGTGCACAGATAACTGTATATTGTGAGTTATCATAAAATCCCCCCATAACACCAACATCCTACAAAAGTGTCTAACACAAGCAAATGACTGGTGCAAAAGCCACACATTAAAACTCAGTGCAAAGAAATACATTATAGTGCCTTTGACGACCCACCACTGGACCATTACTCAGGCCTCAAGTCCTCACTACTGACACCAGTGGGGGATGTACACTGGGAAGGATAACAGGTACACACACAGCATTTCCAGATGCAGCTCTCTACATCAAGTACAATTTCCCTTAAGAGCACATAGAGACCACAGTCAGTCTGGGGCTGGTTTCTCCCTCTTTCTCAAGATCCACAATAAGACTCCCCATTGGTACAGCTATAGAGTTGAGATCTCAGCTAAATGACCAAGCCAAGACCTCTGGCACTCTCTCTGTCAAACCAATGCTTCGTGTCCCTGTCCAGGTAGCTAACACACACACTGTTTGAGGTTTGATTTGCACACACCTGGGAAAGGCTGGCACAGGTTTACTAGCTATGCCACCTTTCACCCAGACTATAAAGTAGTTATTGCTGCCACCAGTCAACTCCTTATCAGCTACTTTACGACCCTTAACAAAGGGTGTCCAATCTTACTGTGTAATATCAATATTAATACAAAAGGTAGTTTGACCAAGAGCAAGGCTATTAGGAGTGGCTTACACAGTGTCACCAAATAAATATGCAAGAACTCTCAAAACTTAAATATCTCTAGACAGATCAGCCACAATGAAAGGTTTAAATATATGTAATAATAAATTAACAAAAAATACTCAGTATATATTTACAGTGATATCAGAGTTCAAAATCACAGGAAATATTTAAAACATTGCAGGACAGTCTGAAATAAATAAAGAAAAATAGCTAAACTAAGCTTTGCTATATTCCTGACTATATTTAAGAGAATTATACTGTTCCATAGAAACTTACTTCATCAGATCAAGGCAGATGTGTGGTGAATGGTTCTTGTCAGGTCCCAGGCAGAATACAGAATGCTCTGTCTCTCTAAGAGACTTTTCAAATTAATATATTGAATATAACTGCTGGGATAGCTTGCAGAATGACATTATTTCTTGTCATCTGACTCTAACCCAGGTGAAACCCCCACTCCTGGAATCTGGCAGCATTTAGCATCTACCTGTGAAAATACATAGACCTCAGATCTTTGGTAGATGCTGGAACTCATAAAACAATTGCATTCTTTCACATTTCAAAATTAATAATTAGTTCACTCCAAAGACAGTACAGGAAATTTCTCAGCACAGACTGTGTGTCTAGCTGCATTGAAAACTGAAAGATACCATCTTTTATTGCGTAGCCATACAGTAATTTAATTTCAGCTAGTTTTCTGAAGTTAACCTCCTGTATTCCAATTTCCACTGTTCAAATATATATAGTTAAACAGCTACAATAATGTATATACATTTCTGTTCTCTTCCAACAGGGCACACTGTGGTTACATCTTAAGCACAAGCACTTAATAAAATACCTTTTTTAGCACACATACCAGTTTGATATACACATGACATACAGTTCTAATACAGTTGTAACACAAGCATACTATATAAATCATGTTGACATTCACAAATGACATATAATTATTTACAAAATTCCAGCTAGCTGTGCTGGCAGTATCTCCATTCATCATGGTGCCCTTTAGGAAATCGACCACCCAAGCTAATTACTTCATTGATACAACACCCCTAAGAGTTTGACCTGATAGGGATCTGGGAACATATGTAGACAGTAATCTGGCATTCGACCAACAAGTAGCCAAGACAGTAAGAAAATCATTCTATTTCGCCAATCTCACAAGCAAGGGTATGCCATCCAGGTCCAAGGAGGTAACAGAACCACTCTAGTCAGCCCTTATCAGACCCATCATTAAACACAATGCTCTCTTTAGCGTGTGTCTAACCAGGCACTTGCAACAGTCAGAACACCCTAAAGGTTCCTCATCAGGAGAATCCAGGATATGAATACTCTGTCCTACACAGATGGCCTTAAGGTCCTACCTCTGTACTCAATCTCCTACAGGTTACTGAGAGGTGATCTATGCCTAGGATATAAGGCATCCTCAGATCCAGCTCTGATGGATCTCTTGCACATTCACAAGACAAACAGCACCAGAAACATTAGATCTAAGGACCTGAACTTTGTATGAAGCATAAATAGAATCTGCTGGAGGGACTGATATGTATCTCAAAGGGTCCCTAGCTATGCAAAGCAGAGTTCATCCCTGACCTATTCAAAAGAAACTTTGATCACTGGATGGGAAATCACAAATTTACCCCTGGTCTGGCTTTCATGTCTCTGATGGACAGAGATTAACATTAAGTAAATAAATCCCCAACTAACATACCCTTCTCCTGTGGTAACCCTTAGCTATCTATTTACTAACATACCCCTCCATATAGATGTCCAAGGAACTCTGGGACAAAACTGGGTTGAGATGCACAGCTAGGCTTGTAAAGACCCTGGTTGTCATAAGAACCTTCTTAACTCAAGCCAGATATCCTGGAGGATGAAGTTAAATAGGCCCTAGAAAGCCTTGCTGACACCAAAGCTTCAGGAATTGATGGAATTCCAGCTGGATTGTTTAAAATCCTGCAAAATAATGATGTCACAGTGTTAACTGTAATTTGTCAGCAGATTTAGAAAACACAACAGTGGTTACTAGATTAGAAAAGGTCACCTTATTTTCCAGTCGCTAAAATGGGCAATGCTAAACCATGCTGACATTGTTGAACATCTTCATCTGCTTTGCATGCCAGCATGGAAATGCCCAAGGTCCTGCAAACTAGCCTCTATTAATACATGGACCAAGAACTGCTAGCAGTAGAAACTGGTTTTGGAAGGGGCAAAGGCACCACAGATCAAATGGACATCTGCTGGATAACTGAGCAAGCAAGAGAGTTCCATAAATATTTACTTCTACTTTAATGACTACTGTAAATCTTTTGACTATGTGGATCATAACAAACTAACGATTTCTTAGAGGAAATGGGAGTACCAGGACACCTCATTTGCAGATTATGGAATTTGTATGTAGACCAAGAAGCAACAGGTAAGAACTGGATGTGGAATAAGTGACTGGTTCAAGACTGGGAAAGGTGTTCGACAAGCATGTATATTGTTATCCTGCTTACTTAATTTATACATTACTGATATCGTGAAATGCTGGTTTAGAAGAATACATGCAGATCCTGTATCTCTGAAGGGTGAAACTGAAGATATTAAAGAGCAAAGGCCATCACATTGTCAACAAAGCCTGATGTAGACAACTTTTGTCCAGTAATAACATACGCATGTCAGAGATGGACTGTAAGTAGAGCTTTGTGCCAGTAATCAACATAGTTGAACTGTAGTATTGGTGAAGATGCTTGAGACTTCATGGACTGCAAGAAGATCAGATCAATTAATACTTAAGGAAATAAGGCCATGTTTGGTAGAAGGTATGATAGTAAAATTAACACTCCAATACTTTTGTCACATAATATGAAGACAGAAGTCACTAGAGAATACACTAGTGTTGGGGAAGATTGAAGGCAAAATAATGTGGTATTTTGTGGTTATTTATTTACTTATTTTTGTCACACTGTTAATTTAATAAGTTTTACAATTACCTAATTGCTTTACAATTCTTAATATACATTAGTGCTTGCCCCAAGAGTGGTGTAATTGCATTCTGCTGGAGATTAAGGACATAGGGAGCTGGATTCAGTAGACCTCCGCATTCAGTATGCCCTTTAAAAGGAGCTTTCTACAACACTTTGCTTGTGATCTTTAAGTTTTCCAGAGCTACTGAAAGTCCTGTCAATAAACTATGTCTCTAACAGACTCCTGTATAACAACTTATGCTTAACTTGCAACCAATCCTGCCAGGCCTCTTACATGTTCAAAAGTACAATAATACCACAATAGCTGCTAGAAAGAGTGGAGTCTACATCACAGTATGGGGGGGCTACATAACTCTCCTAAAATACCCTAACTGCAAAATCAGCTCCCACTCTCTAACTATCTTTAAAGCCATCCTAGTCAAGTAGATAATAATACATAAATTCACATCCGAGCTATCCACTCAGACCCTTAGAAATAGGAGAAGCAAAGAGTGGGAACTGCAGTAGATAGGCTTCTAACAGTTTGCTGGAGTGATTGACTAATACAAACCAATGAGCCTGTTAAAATAACAGGGTTTATTCTGCTCCATGTTGCAGAAATCTTCTTATGATATCAAGTGTCTTAGTGAATAATGTCAATATGAAAAAAGTATTTGTGATTTTAACCCTTTGTCTCTGCTTATTTTAGGCTGTTTCCCTGACATGACAGATAAGAGGTTAATAATGCTGCTTGAGAACTACAATACGTATCATTGTGGAGGGAAAGGAACATACAAATGTAAAACACTTGTCCTTGGTCTAAACCTGAAACCTTGCAACATGCTGGTTTTTATGCATACATTTGTTTCCTGCTGTATTATAATTCTCAATTATATACATTTGATTTCTATATTTGCTTAAAAATTGTAACTCTTAAAATGTATGTAACCCTTATGGTAACTGGACTGATGGCTCTAAATTGTCCCTAGGTGTGTCCAAATGTGTGTGTGTGTGTGTGTGTGTGTGTGTGTGTGTGTGTGTGTGTGTGTGTGTGTGTGTGAGTGTGTTTATTGATAAGATAAATTTTGTGACACAAATGAGTTGTTTTTCAAAACTCACAGAGATCTGAGATGAATGGATTGCAATAAACAATAAGAATGCATTAAACATGTATTACATAGGCTTGCGATGGTACATTTTCAGAGCCTGTCAGAATATTAGGTAAAAAAATACAGATTGAATCATTCTTACAATTTACTTTCCATTGTGCTACATAACTCTCAAGCCTTAACCTCCAGAATAAGGGATACAAATGGCAATAATTGCAAAAAAAGTCCCAAACTAGAAATGCTTTTTAAATACTAGTACTATTAACTTTGAAAAATGGTAGAAAAATATGTGAATTAAAATGTATTTCTGAGAGAAGTCTGTATTTGCCGAGTGAAATTCATCACTTTTTCTCAAGAAAATTTTCAATTTTAGGAGGAACAGAAAAAAATTTTGAGACAAAGTTAGGGATGTTCCTAAAAAGGTTCGGTTGCCCCTAATTTTTAGGAATGTCCCTAAATTTGGCTTAAAACTTTTCTCCATCTCTCCCAAAACTGGAAATTATTTTGAGAAAAGGTGGTGGAGTACAGTTAGTAAACACTAATACTCATCAGTAAATACTAATAATCATTGCAGTTCCATACTTTGTTTACTCCAAAAAGTATAAGCTAAACCATGCTGGCATTGTTGAACATCTTCATCTGCTTTGCATGCCAGTATAGAAATGCCTAAGATCCTGTAAGCTAGCATCTTTTAATACATGGACCAAGAGCTGCTAGCAGTAGAAACTAGTTTTAGAAGGGGCAAAGGCACCACAGATCAAATGGACATCTGCTGGATAACTAAGTACGCAAGCAAGAGAGCTCCATGGAGGAATAAAACCCTGACAGTGACCCATGAGAGGTGAGTTTGAGTAGCGACTTAAGGCAGGGTGCTCTCTTAGAAGTACCCATGCACCAGTTGATGTCCTAGGTGAACAGCCTGAAAACAACCATGCAGTTGGTTCTTATGGATGGACAAGGGTTCAGGTGCCTAGGCAGTGGGACATTTCCCTGGGGTATAGTAGGCTGGGGACACATGGCTGAAGTGACATTCAGCTTCAGGGAAATATGGCTGTTGCACATTTATTAGTGGCAAAGAGAAGAATGTAGCGCCATGCCCACAACTTCAAAAAACAAATGCACAGGGGGAAATAATGTCCATGGCCCCCAAGGCAACATGAGACACAGGCAGTATGGCAGGCTGGCCAGTGGGCATGTCAATGGCAGTAAAAATACAGTGGACAATGGGCAGTGCCTTTATAACTGGTGTGTGTGAACTATTATCCCTTCACAGTGTCTAGAAAATATTACCTCCAATGCATAGTGGAGCATAAATGTGACTATAGCAGCATGCAAAATTTTCACCATGCTGTAACACACCTCTACATGTTGTAGTTACATAAGCATATACTGTACAGAGAGCACAACGCTCATTGCTTCTTCTCCCTCCATGAACTTGGTTATTAAAGCTGTAGGCATGGCAATTTGTGCTTCTCTTTGCCCACAGGGAGTTTGCAACAGCTATATTTCTCTGCAGCTTAATGTCACTTCAGCCATGTGTCCCCAACCAAATGTAGAACAGGCAAATGTTTTACTGCCTAGATGCCTGTACCTGGTAGGCAGGGGTATCCTGCTGACATCAGCCTCTTGTGGAAGTGAGAAGTTTTTCAGCTCTGATCCCCATTGCATGTTCCATCCCTGGGCTGTTGCTGGGTAGATATATGGGAGTATAGCGTAACAAAAAGTCCCAAACCATCCCTGATAGCTACCTAAATGAAAGCCGACCCTCACCCATGTGATGGAAGAATGAATGAGCTCATTGGGCTGACTGGCTGGAAGAGGGGATGATGATCGGCAGGTAGCAAGGATTAAAGTGGAACAAAAGAGAGTGAAAAAGGAAATAAAAAGGAAATATGTGTTAATTCACATTCTTTTTTTATTTCAATATTCTAAATCATGAGTGCAAGTGTTTAACACTCAAGCGTACCTGTATTTCACTTCTAACAGTCAAACCCCCCACCACCACCACGGTAATCTCACTTTTGTCACAAGTATTAGAACCATAAGAAATAAAACTGCTAAACTACATACCTGGATTATCCAACAAAAGCCTAATATTCTTGCTTTAACTGAAACCTGGCTTAAACCCAATATAAACGACTCCGAAATAACATCCACCAACTACAGTATCACCCATAGTGGTCACATAAAGGGGAAAGGTGGTGGTATTGCTCTAATATTTCCCAACAGCTACTACATTTCCCCTCACAACAAACCAATACCAAAATTCAATTCTGCAGAGCATATTATTACTTTCCTTAAAATAAACAAGTATCTATTACTGTCCTTACATCCCTCCTGGTGACAATATAGCTACACTGGAAGATATCCTGCATTGGATAGCCATAAAAATTCCACAAGAAAAAGTACTATTGGCTGATGTCAATATCAGTTGGTTGGACATAAACTCTAACTACCCTATATCCAGCATGAACTCATATAGTTTCACACAGCTAATTAATAGCCCCACATGTTATAGCAAGACATCAAACTCCTTATTAGACTGGATTCTAGTATCCACAGATACAATGTCAGACACTCTCTCAGTGACCATCTCCCAATCAATACAACCAGACATCTCACATATGCATTTAAACATGTTTGTGAAACAACATGCAACCTGTCCAAATGTACCCTAGAAATATTCATCTATTAACTGGAACATCCTAAAAATCTTCTCCTTAGACAATGTTTGTCTTTCGGCTTTTCCCGGTTAGGGGTTGCCACAGTGGAACTCCGGTCCGCTAATGATTGGTAGTGGATTTTTACATACCGGGTTACCAGCCCTGACACACAACCTTCAACGAAGGCACGCCGCATTCACGTATGCCTCCACACAGAAGACGGTCTAGCTGAGAATTGAACGGGACAACGTCTTGCTATGAGGCGACAATGCTACTGCAGCACCACCACCGCAGTCTTCTCCTTAGACAATACTGTAACTGAATTCAGTACAACTATTGTAAATATCCTAAATAGCCTTGCGCATCCTAGAAAGAAGAGACTAAAACAAATAATGCAATAGGGCTATTCAAAATGAGTCAAATGCTAATGCAGGATAGAGAAATAACATGGAAAGAATGGCACAAATGTAAAACACAATATCTGGAAAACTTTAGAATAGTAAATAGAACCCTAAAAAAGTCTGATCAGCCATTAAAGAATCTTACATCCTGGCTAAAATTCAACCATAACATCTCTCCCAGTAACTCACCACTCAAAACTGCAATAGAGTTCAACTCTTACAGATAGCATAGCATCACTAACCAAGGATACCCCAGAATCTAAACCCTACCCTGCCCAGCAGCCACATCACCAAAGCCACTTTCACCTTCAAACCTGGGCCCACATCCTATATAAAACTACTCTTAAACCATGCCCTACTGCAGCTGATGACCTTCCAAGTGGGTACCTTAAAAAAGCAACCAGTATGATTGCCTATCCTGTCTCAAGCCTTATAAATAAGGTCAATCCAGGAATGTGACATTCCTGTCTCTGGAAAAAAATCACACATTATCCCTTGACATAAAGGGAGAAATTCAACAGACATCATTAACTTTAAACAACACTAGAACGATGCTGATGAGCTGAGACAGGATAAATAACTGCTCGTCCAACAAGGATATAAAAAGATGTAACCACAATTTATTGAGTACAATACCAACTCCAGGTTTAGCGCTTTCAACTGAATACCAGTCTTCCTCAGAACTCATCCTGTCTCAGCTCATCAGCATCATTAACTTTAAGCCTATAGCAATCCTATCCCTCCTCTCAAAAATACTTGAAAAATGTATTCAAAACCAACTGCAAAGCTATCTCCTGCAGGAAAAACTCCTATCACCCATTCAGCATGGCTTTCATTCCTCCCATAGTACTAACATTGCACTTGCAAACTTTATATATATTGTCAATAAAGCTGGAGACAATGGCAAACTAGTCTCCTCCTTATTTCTAGACTTATCTAAAGGCTTCAATACGGTTTGCCACAGCAAACTTCTATTTAAATGTCCTTACTAGGTCTATCTCAGCCCACCCTTCTATGGTTCAAAAGCTACTTACCCAATAGATATCAGTCAGCAAAATCCAAAAAGAATAATATGATAATGCAGGATAGAAAAAAAGCATGGAAAAGTGGCAAAATATAAAACACCACAATATTTGGAAACAGAATGCTCCACCCATACTAAAAAGCAAGTAAATGAAGACACAAAATCTGTACTAGAATAAAACTTTCTCCCCCAAATCCCTCTTTCCATAACTCACAGTCACCACCAGTGCACCACAAGGCTCTATCCTTGGTCCTCTCCTCTTTAACATTCCCACCAACACCCTCCACACATCCATACAACAGGCCTCCATAATACAATATGTAAATGACTCAACACTCATGCAGATCAGACAACCTGGCACATCTAAAAAAATACTCAGAAAGCTTTAACAGCAATTGATATATGGCTTTTTATACAAAATTCAAGCTCAACCCCCCCCCAAAAAAATGCTTTGTTTTCCCTGTCTTGAAAAAACTAAATTTAAAATCCTCTCTCTTAGTAATACAACCATTGAAGTAACTTCTTATATCAAATTATGAGGGATGATAGTGGATGATAATCTTAAATTCAACCTGCATATACAACATTGCATTAAAAAACTCACCAAAAACTAGGGATGCTTTATAGAGTCAAAAACTTCCTCACCATCACAACTAAAACTACACCTGCCACTACTTACTTTCTTTCCTCACTACTTTATGTCACTCCCATTGTTAACAGGTGTCAGAAAAAGCAAAACCTGAACAATGCTATAATGAAGTGGATCACACCATGTTGCTAAGACCTGGAACTCCTTATCTATATTCAACAGGTCAGTACGCCTCCTTCAATCCTTTAAAACCACTCTAAAAGACTTCCTAGCCAAAACGTAGCTCTGTTCTTGCTCAACCCTAGGATAAACTATATCCTGCAATCCTTAAATATGAACAAGTGCCTATTTATACTGTATACCTCATTACTTCCCCTTTTTCACTCACTTCCTAACTTCAATGATTTTCTGTCTCATGACTCTCTATCTAAATATGCCATAACCCTGTTTCAGCCCTCCTCTGAAAATGAGCACCTACCCAGCTGGACTTTCCAAGTAATCAAATGTCAAACAATAAATAAATCTAAAATGTGCCCTCATTTGTCATCTTTTTATCCTATTCTTTTTTTCTTTGTCCTTAGTTCTGATGGTAAGAGCTTGACAGCTATGGTCAATGTATGCATACTTCTTGATTTTTAGCAAAATAATCTGGGACAAAGCCAAAAATAATGTGGGAACAATTAGTCAAATTAGGGACATATTTTAAATATTGCTCTTATGTACTTAGCAAGTTGACAGAATAACAGGCTTTGCTTTACCATGCATTTTCTTAAGGATATTAAACCTGAACCTCAAATGTCTGTCTATTTTCTGACTGCAGCTCATAAAATTTTGCCAGAAAAATGCAGATTTTTATGAAAGAAACCAGAAATATAAGGCAAACTCAGGGACAGCTGATTGCTGCATTGCATACAAGCCATCACAAAACAGAAAAACAGTAGATGCTCAAATAGTTCACTGTTGCAGCAGGTGTAACTATATGGGATGAATCATGCAAAGGATTAGATGTTTCACTAGTCTTCAAAGCTTTGGGCTTCTTCCTTGTGCCCTTGACATGAGAATATGTGTTGGTATAGGAGGAATGTATAGAGAGCCGAAAAAAACAGAGCTTTCATGCCCAAAGAAGAGGTTGATGTCTGAAACTCTACAACAATTTAGTCAAACCAGTAACAATGTTCATGTTACAACAGTACAGCAAAGATAAAGTAGGACATGCTATCCTGGCCTGGAAAGAGTAAGAAAGAAAGAAAAGCTGAAAACTGAGAGGGTGGTAATATTGCAACTCTGATCTATACGGATATCTACTGTTATGGTAAGTTTACTTACTCAACTGTACTATGTTCTTCATTAGATCACTGTTGCAATAGCCATAACTATATGGGATAATTACCATGTCTTAGAGATAATGGGTGGATAGAGGGGTCCAGAGTCCAAATGTCCTTGCTTTTAGAAAATGTTGCTCAGGCTCTGGAGGTTGAATCTAGCTTGTAGTATCTAGTAAAGTTATGCAAAGACGACCAAGTAGCCACCTCTGTGATATACCTAGAGTCTACCCCTTTCCAAAATGCCTCAGAAGTAGCCGCAGCTATGGAAGACTAAGCTTTTGCTTTCTGAGGTGGGCTTATATCACAGTGAAAATAAAAAAACTGGACTGCTTGTGACACACATCTAGAAATGGCTTGTTTAGATACTAACTGTACTTTTTTCCCATCACAGGAAACAAAAAGTTGGTCACATTTCCTAAAATCTCAGTTCCTGTCAAAGTAAAATTGCAACTGTTTATGGAAAGTATGCAGGGCTCTCTCTCTCTTTGTTTTGTTTTTTGTTGGGGGGGGGTCAGTATAAAACACAGGGGCATGAATGGATTTGTTTAAAATAAACTTAAAAGCAACCTTTGGCAAAAAGGAAGAGCTGGTTCTGAGAGTCAACCTGTTATTGCAGAAAATCAGAAAAAATGTATGTAGGTATTAGGATCTGTGATTTGATACCCATATAGCTGGTAGTCAGAGCAATAAGCAAAGCAGTCTTCCAAGCGAGAAATTTCAAAGAGTTAGGTACAGGCTCAAAAGGAAAGAGAATTGGCATCCCCAAAACAAAATTAAGATCCCAAGGAGATACCACTTATTTTCTTGGTAACCTAATATGTAAACCCCACGCTTACAAAAATTGTTTAATTTGGAATATAGAAGAAATAGGCTCTGAAGACAGGCAAGCTTAAACACCTGAGAGCTGTACCTTTATAGAACTGTATGCTAGGCCTGAGTTGAGCAATTCACACAGGTATTGAAGAACCAGATAAGCCTCTGCTTGGGGATAATTTTGTTCACTTTTATGGTATAAAACAGAATATATTTTCCATGTTGGTTAAGTATGATATTTTAGTAGTAGGCTTTTTCTCTTACTTTAATAACTGCTGTAGATCCAGAGGAACAAAAAGTGACTGAATGGGGTCAAAAAGGTGACTAAATGGGTTAAACAAATCTATCATCCATACTGTTAGGAAGATATGTTGAATGTTGAGGTGGATTAGAGATCCCTTGTCCTGTATGAGCAAAGCCACTATGTAAAGTTTTTTTCTAATTGCCCTGGTCACATGCATGAGATGGGAGAATTGATGTTGTATGGGCCAAAAGCAAGTCACCAGAAGCATCTTTGGTATGTCTGTCTTAATCTTCAGAAGGCCTTTGGATAACAGAGGAGGGGGGGGGTAGAGAAACTGCATCTACGTTCCTGGCCTTTTTGTGAGGTGTCCTGAAACAGAACTGTTTTAGTTGCCTATTGATATAGAAGGCAAACAAATCTACTTAGGAGATCCCATAGGTGGAAAATCTCCCAGAATACCTCTGGGTGTAGCATTCACTTGTGATCTAGCCTGTCTAGATCTGCTCAACGTGTCTGTTGTTGTGTTCTGCTCTAATTGGTGGTGGCCTGCGGAGTGAGATTATTCTCAGGCAATCATGTCTAGCCTGCACAAGGGCTATGACTTTCATCCCCCTTGCTTTTTTTATTTTTATGCATCACATCACTGAGTGATGCTGTCTGTTATCATTAACAGGGGTTCAGGGATCAACTGATTTAGAGCTGTGATTGCTTTTATTAAAACCATCATCTCCTTAAGATTTATATGTATGCTCTTGCAGTAAGGCTTCCACATGCCCTGAACCTTAATACCATGCAAAACTACCCCCATGCAAAGTTTAAAGCATCTCTTATACTGACCTAGTAGAGGGGCAGAAAATGAGAGACATGGATATAGCGAGACCTGATTAGCCCAGCAAAGGAGTTACTTTTTGATGAAACTGAGCACTGGAATTTGAAAAGATAAGGGATAAAGATTAGTCAACATGGGGACAAATCAACAAAGTTACTTTATGCAGACAATGTGACATTACAGGCAGACTCCGAAGAAGAACTTTAGCAAAGGATAGAGGAATGGAATGCAAAATTGAAAGCATATGGGAGGAAACTGAGGACAGATAAGTCAGTTATAATGGCAGCAAATGGGGAAAAAAGAACATGCTGAGAACTGAGAAAGAAAGGAAACTAGTGGAACAGATTAACAGCTTCAAGAATCTGGGAGGGGCGGTTGACGAGAAGGAAAGTCTGAATGAGGAAGTTATAGCTAGAATCAGAGAGGCTGCGGCCAACTGGAATGGAGGGTCAGAGATAGTGAATGACAGAAGAATGCCAAAGGAGCTGAGAAGTAAGTTGTACAAAACAGTGGTGTGACCAGTACTACTGTATGGTACAAAAACTTGGGCAGTAAAGTCAGAGAAGTTGAGGAAGCTTGAGGTGATGGAGATGAAGTGTCGGAGATGGGTGGTAGGATGCACACTGTGGGACAGATGAAGAAATGAGGACATAAGAGCAGAATCCAAAGATGGCAACAGTTGACTCGACACACAGAAAATGGGAAAAAGGGGGGTGATGATGTTGACAATAATGATGATGATGATCATGATCATGATGATGAAGGGATGAAGGTGATGGACACAGATTAAAAGAAGGTACCACTGGATTTTCCTCATGTGTAGTCCACTGAATACCATTAGGATGATCAAAGCAATGTAAAAGAAGTTTGAGGAATTGTCTTGACATGGACTTGTTTTGATGGGCCAGATTCAAGAAGTAAAGCTGGAAAGGTGATACTTTGTCTGGAGGGAGGTTAAGTAGTAGATACAGAGGTATCTAGGAGACACCCTATGAACACTTACCTGTGAGAGGGGTTTAAACAAGACTTTTCTATATTTATTTATTCCTTAATTATTTATTATTTATTTGTTAACCAGGAAAGTCTGACTGGGCCATGACAAACCCCTTTTCTGTGGAATCCTGGGGAGAAAAGTTCCACAGTTTACAACTCTTACAAGATGTCATATAAAACAATGCAATATAATCTAAGGCAAGGCAAAACAGCAAATGTTAAATATCATATACAAGATACAAAAATTATTTTATAAAGAAAGAAAGCAAAAAAAAAAGGAGAGCTAGATCCTTAAAATCATTATATTCCACAACGTTTTACATTTTGGTTTTACTATAGCAATGATTAACTATTGGGTTTTCATATGAAAGCCCATAAGCTTAGATTATTTAAGAAGACCAAGAAATGGATAGTGTTATTGCAACATTTAGCCAAGAGAAAACTGGCAGGAGCATATTTTGGAATCCAAGCAGTGGGACCTAAGGTTTGCATTGAAGTGTTCTGGATTTATGATTTGTCTTAGCTCTTGTGGGAGAGTATTTCAATATTTGGATATATATGAGGAGTACATTGGTTTAACAAGTTAATTGTTCGGTCTATGGACTTGGGAAAGATGTGTCCTTAAACCTGAGAAATTCAGATGTGGAGTACCACAGCATTATTGAGTTCAGTGCTGGGTATGTGTTCGGGTAATGAAGTACACGTTGAGTCAGTTTAATTTGATTGAATTTTTGGTACAAGTGGAATTCCAACCAGCTTAGTTGAGTGCTGGGCAATAATGGGTTTTACTAGGAAGGTAAGTTGCAATTTTTTCTATTTGATTATAGCACTGTTCTAGTTTTGTTAAAATGGAGGAGATGACATTTGTTAGTAAGGAAGGAGCTTAGGAGAGAGCTGGGAACAGATATGAGAGGGCAGCTGTCTTTCTAGATTGCAAGGTGAGGTAGAGAGATTATTTGTAGAGGAGACCTAATTTCACATTGTGTTTTAGTATTTTGGATATGTAGGCCATATTTTACATCATCATCAATGAGGACTCCAAATAATTTAGCATGTGTGACAACCCCAAATTTAGTCTTTTATACAGACATTAGAGTAAAGATATTTTTCTGATCATAATTTTGCTGTAGGATGAAAAGTAGATTTTTTTTTGTTTTATTTGGGTTCAGCTGAAGATTTGATTGGTTCAAATATAATTTGATGGTGGAGTGGGAGTGTTATATAATAGACTGTAGTGATGGCATGCTTATAGCTGAATAGATTGATGTGGAGTTGTCTGCATATGGACCAGATAGCCTTATCCCACTGTAGTTTTAAGGTTGTTTATAAAAGTACTGAAGAGGAGAGAACATAGGACTGAGCCCTGAAGAACAACAATGGTTATGGGTAGGTAGGATGAATAGCATGGTTGCCATACAATACATTGTGTCCTATCCAAGAGAGAGTTTCTAAACCAACTTAGAGTAGAGATGGTGAGACCAAGGAAGAGTAATGTTTGTAACAGTTTAGTATGGAAGACTGTATCAAATATTTTAATAGATCCCGTAATGGGGACGGGACTAGTTTGCCTTAGACTGTAAGTTGATGTATTTTGTTGTAGAAGGAGAGAAGAGCTGTAGTGATGCTATGCAAAGGGTGAAAGCCATGTTGGGTGGGACCAAACAGATCATATCTAGGAGATATTTTAGCAGCTATGAATGTACACATCTTCCTAGGATTTTTGACAAGGGAGAAAGTATGGATACTGGTTGATAGGTGGATAATTTTTCTGATTCTCCTCTTTTATGTAGTAGGATAATATATGAGTTTTTTCCATAGTTTGGCTACATGTGATTCTAATATGTGCCTGTTGATTAGTATTGATATGGGGTGCGCTATGGCATCCATGGCAGATTTTATGTATTCATCAGGAATTTGTTCAACTGCTAATGTTGTAGGTAGAATATTAAAGTATTATTCTGAATAAACTGAAGGGTATCTAAGGGATCATCTGACAGATTATTTAGTGATGCAGATATTACCTGAATGAAGTGGGTGGTGAATTTCTGAACAATGCTTTGGTTCACTTCATTTGGGAGGGGATTTGATTGTGTAGTTTTTCCAAGTTTCAAAATTTTGTTTATGGCTGCCCAATAAACTTTTGGGTTAGAAGGATTTTTATTTGGAGGTGGGTAAAGAAAGTTTTTTTTTTTGTCAATTTGGACAGATCTTGTAGGAGGTTTCAGTTTTGACTTTATACCATTGGTCCCATGCTTCATCTGCTTATTTGGTGTTTATACTAAGCCAAGGGATTGGATTACATCTGACACTTTTTTTCTTAATGGAGCCTGACTATTGAGAACTGATAAAAAGTAAAAATTAAATTTTAACTGCTTCATCTAAATGCAAGGTTTGTGGTGAGGACCAATTGATTTGCCTAAAAGTGGAGGTAAAGGAGATTAAATTGAAGTTTGTGAGGTCTCATACTAGGTTGTAGAAGATGATTTTATAGCTTTTGGTGTGTTGATAGGTGTGTTGTTGGATAGCATATGTGGGATTATGATTACTTAGGGAGTCTGGAAGTAAGCATGTAGCTGATATTTTGTCAAGGGCATTGCTTAATATCCAATCAAGACCTATGTTCTTTTTAATCTTTTTACCAGATCTGGTGGAAGACTTAATCAATGGAGTAAACTTAGATGGTGTTATGGCCTTTATTTTGAGTAGTCCAATCACTGTAAAAATCACTGAAGTAGGTGACATTATCTGTGGTCCATGATAATATATCTTCAATTATGGAGGAGATGATATTTGATGGAATGTAAATTGCAATTACATACAGTAACTTCTTTGCATTTAGTTTTAGTAGGGTAAACAAAATTGCTGCTTTGTCAAATTTGGGCACTGTATGTGAGTAGATATTTAGTTCTAAGGTAGCATGTTAATAATACCTAATCTATACCAGCTCTGTTGTTTAATCTCTTAGACCAGATAATATCTCAGCCCTGTGAGAGAAATTCTTCATCTTTAATGGAGGGTTTTAGCAAGGTTTTGGTAAGGGATAAAATATCTGGTTTATACCCATGCTTGTAATTCTACTGTTTTATTGGAGACATCATGAATACTTAGATTAAAAAAGCTTGAGACCTGAGACCATAGTGGTTGAGATGACTGTTTTTTATTTATTTGGTCATAGAGGGATATGATGATGGAATGGTCTGAGGTATGGATGTACATCTCCACAGGTATAGGGGTCTGAATGGAAAGATGATAGGGGTCTGAATGCCGAGATGATAAAATCAGCAAGCAAAGTAGACTAGTATTGCTGGAATTGAATTCACCCTCAAGTCTTGGTGAGTACCTTCATGAGGTGGACCCAGTTTTAACAAAATCTCACCAAGATTACACAGATATGTAGACTGTACTTTACATAGCAAATGTCATGGACAAAAGTAGGTTAACAAATAAAAAAGATAACCGCGTGTGCAACACCCAGGATAAAAAGGGCTCAATCCTGGTAGGTGCACTGGTGCCAGGCCTGGAAAAATGACTGTGTAGAATCCGCAAAATACGGAAACATTCCTACAATGGGGCCAGGCCATGCCCAGGGGGAAAATGCTCCCCCCCCCCATTGTAGAAGGAAGTAGTAGTCCACAAAAATCACAAAAAGTGGCAAGCCAAAAAAGAGCCATAAAGATGATAGAGTGGACTACTGAGCATAAGAAAGAAATTATGTATTATTGTTATTATGCAAGATGCCTAGAATTTCTGGACAGAAGATATGCAAAAAGATTAACACAGAGAGAAATTAAAGGAAAGAAAACTACTTGCACAAGAAAAACTGTCAAACACTTCAAATGCAGATTTGTATTCATTAATACAACAGATTCATGAAAAGCTTTATATAGACCAAGCAGCATTGGGCTGTTTGGGAAAAGAAATGACTGAGGAGCTGCAAAATATAAAGAAGAAAATGTATAGATTTTTGAAAGGTATAAAAAAAGACATATGGACATGTGAAAGTAAGAAAGATCTGATACGGTGTAACATTTTTGCAAAGGAGAAAGCCAAATTAATACAAAAAAATTGCTCCAAAACTTTTGAAGAGAAATATAACCAAAGGCACCCAAATATGGTGCAATATTTATGCAAAGGAGAAAGCAAAACTAATCAATACAAAAAAGCAGCACCAAAGATATTTGTCAAGAAATACAGGCAGTGGCATCCAGATATGAAAATCTTTACAATACAAAAAATAAGAAAACAAGGGGGGAAAGTAGAAAAGAGGATTAGTAATGGAGAAGTTAAAGAAATAGAAACTAAAATTATTGATTACCTGTGAAGTGAAGACTTTGTGTAGAAAATCTAACTCTGATAACATTACAGTATGATAGAAAAATGAATCCCCAAATTAAGGAGAAACCAGTGGAGGGGGAAGCATTTGATCAGTTGCCATATAAGGATACTTTGGAGCCTTCAGTAGGAAACTAGTGCAAAAGTTCAGTTGGAGTTGCACAGCAAGGGAAGGAACAAGAAACTGTGGCAACTCTGACATGGTCAATGTTGTGGAATGAGTTCCCATATGAAAGAATAATGGATGATACAGGGTAAAGCTGAAAAGAATATGGCACAGCACAGGAAAATTTTCTGGAACTTTCTGTAGCATGCCTGCAGGAAATGGAGAGCAAAAAATGTGTCCTTAGTTTAGACTAAAATGATCTGAGGGAAGAATTCCTTGATTTAATAGAGATGGATAGACATATTAACATCAATGAAAGACATGAACTACAGAAAGTCAATGACATCCAAAATGTTAGAAGTTTGATAAAACAAATGAACACAGTAATCAAGACTATTAACAAAAATCCATGTGATATAACAGAAGTAAATAGGACATATTACTGTGCAATTAAATTAATAACAGATAAAGTCTTACCACAAAAAGACAGAGCAGTAAGGGAAAGGAAGAGGAGAAATCAAATGCCATCATGGAAGTATTGAATAGAGAAAACTATAAAGCAATTAGGACAAGAAGTGTTGCTGTTAGAAGAGTACAAAAGAGAGAACAGATCAACAAAATACTCAGAAAGAAAGATAGATGTGATAAAAGCAATGCATGGTATCAGAACAGACCAGGATCTGTAGTACACTATTACAAATAATAAAATAAAGACACCAGCACAGGCAGAAAAACTAAGATATGCAGATAAATATAAAGAAAAAATACAAAATAAGCAATTTGCTGATAACCCAAAAAGAAAACATTTTACAGAGAATTGGGAAACAAGGCAAAAGGAATAAAAACACCACCAAAAAAGAAGAAATAGACACATTTTGGAGAAATACCTATTAAAATCCTGTGAAACATAACAAAGATGCTGAATGGATGGAAAAAGTAAAACAAAGAATAAGAAGTTCAAATGTACAGGATATGAAATGGGATCAGGTAATGGCCAGAAAAAATGAAACAAAATTAAGAAAAGCTCCTAAATGGAAAACCCCAGGCCCATATGCAGTACCAGTACATCTTACGTGAAGATAAAAAAGTATCTTTACATGAAGATCTAGCCATGAGTAACAACTATTTATATGCACACCCGAACAGATGTCAACCTTGTTAACAAAAGGAAAAACAGTACTCCTCTTTAAGAGAGAACCTGCAAGATATCCTAAAAATGATAGATCAATAACTGGCTTTACAACAATGCATAAACTGTGTACTGGAATTGTTGCTGACAGAGTTTATAGTCATTTAGACAAAAACTCAATCATGGCAATAGAACGAAAGGGTAAAAAAATAAAGTCATATAAAACAAATGATCATTTGCTGTTAAAGTCATAATGAAGAATTGTAAAACGGGGAAGAATCTATGTAGGGCATGTATAGAGTACACAAAAGCATTTGACAGCATCTCACATACATGGATAAAAGATATGCACCCTACATTGATGGGTCACATTACAGTGACCATAAAACAGTGGTAAGCTACTTTGTAGTTAAGCCATGATAAAGGACAAATTATTATCCCAGGGATAAAAATTCAAAGGGGGATAATCCAGGGTGACTCTGTCACTGCTGTTCTTTTGTTCTGCCTTAACCCATTAAGTTGTCTACTTAATAGATTAGGTCGTGACTTTAATTTGAATCTTAGAAAACAACAACATATAAAGACTTCTCATCTTCTTTTTTGTGGATGATTTAAAACTGTATAGTTTATCAGATGAGGAACTGAAAGTACAACTGCAAGTGGTCAAAACGTTCTCATAGGATATAAGAATGTCATTTGATGTTGATAAATGTACAAAAGCAACCTTTAAAGCAAGAAAGCTGCAGCACCAGGAAAACAGTTTGGGACAAGAATGTGATTTAAAAGAACTTGAGCAAGAGGTAGTGTATAAATATTTGGGAACTGATGAAGGATCAACAATAAAACATGAACAAATGTGAATAAAACCTAGTAAGGAATATTTTAGAAGACTAAAATTAATACTGAAAACAGCTTTGACATCTAGAAACAAAGTCCAAGCTATAAACACATTTGCTCTTCCTATTCTAACTTACAGTTTTGGGGTGACTGACTGACCCCAAAAGGTATTGGATCAAGTTGAACAGAAAAACAAGAAAACTGCTTCACGCTTATCAAATGATATATAAAAATCAGTGTATACCAAGATTAATATATCCCCCATTCTGAAGGAGGTATGGACCTTTTGGAAATTAATTACTTATACAGATCTGCAATCATAAGACTGCATACATATCTGCTGAGCTCACCAGATCCAAGCATAGTGAAAGTTTTAAAATGTGAGGAGAAGTCGTCTAGCATGACTTCCCTGATTAGTTTAGCAGAACCATATCAGTGTCAAGTGGGAAAGGAAATCAAACCAGAAGTAGATAAAAATCAGGAAGCAACTGAATCTGAACCTGACTGATAGAATGCTATCAGACTTGTATTCAAGTAATTGATTTTCTCATGACAAACACCATGATCAAACAAAAGGATGCTTCTATGGTCCAAAGGTTAATAACTGAATTTTTGCTTTTGTCGTTAGAAATGAGGCCATATTGTGTGGGCCCTCAGGTGAAGAATGGTACTGAGCTGTGAAGTAATTATCATTTCAGGCTGAGTTGGGTCATCTGTCAGGGGTAACTGATGGACAGACCTAGGAAACCTCAGCATGCAGAAAGGGAATGCTAGGAATGTTTAGCAGATGCAACTATGCAAAATGAATTACTCTCTCAACTTTAGACTCCATAGTACATGCAGAGGTGGGGATTAGGAGTCTGAATTGATAGTGTTCAACACTTTAAAAGCTGGGTACTGGCAAGCAGTGTTGGCCTAAAATGGTCATTAATTATCATGACAGTAACCTTAAATTATGCTGGTGGCCACCTGTGTATGTGCGATTATGAAACAGTCACAAAAATAGCCTCATTAGCATAAGGACAGTGTTTCAGATTCTATATTAGCAGTGGTGGCCACATAATAGGAAACAAAGGGCATGCTTAGTAGATGCTTTTACTGACAGTCCAAATTACAGTGTGAGTGTGTGTGTGTGTGTGTGTGTGTGTGTGTGTGTGTGTGTGTGTGTGTGTGTGTATATGTTCGCGTGTGCGAGTGTGTCATGTGCATGTATATCAGTTGTTTGAAGGTGGTTTAAAGATTAAGGAAGTGTAATAGTGGAAGGGGGGAAGAATAGGATCACATCTCTGTTCTTGAATGCCCCAAGTCCACCTGTGGAAATTACTTGGAAATCTATATGTCCAGGTTTGGTGGAGTGACCACATTGGCTGGCAACACAGGCTTGGAGGATGTGTGGAAACATAGTATATATCTTAGGTCAAGCTTATATCTACAGTTGATTAGAGAATGATACAGATATATGGGTCAAGACGGACATCTATACAGGGAAACACAATGCAGAACTACCTGTGACCACAAGTCTGTATGTATACACAGCACAAGCTGAAGGTACATCATAGGCGGTATCCAGATTGCCATTGCAGAGCATGTATTTGGATTGTGGGCTCTACCATCCCTGGATGGTAGTGTTGACACTTTGCAGGAAAAGCTGCTGCATAGATGATGGACAAGTATAGGAGATGGGTGGTCCTTTGTGTCCATTCACAGAGCAAAGGTGTATATTCATGTGTAAAGGAAGTCCAATGACTCCCAAATGCCCCCTTTGGTATGTACATAGCCAGGCATATCCAACAATTGGAATGTCCACAGAGATTCCTCACTAAAAGGGCACAGGGTATAAGTAAAATGTCCTATGCAGACTGCCTCAAGGCCCTATCCCTGTATTCTGTCTCCTACAAGCTTTTGAGGAGAGATGTATGCCTGGCATACAGGGCATTGTCAGATCCCACTCTGATGTAAAAAGCGATGTGCAGTATTATAACAGGTCAGGATCCATCACGCACTACTGCAAGTAATACACTAAAAATAGCAGCACAGGCAGAAAAACGCACAAGATATGTAGATAAATATAAAGGAAAAGTGCAAAATAAGCAATTTGTTGTTGACCCAAAAAAGTTTTTTAGAGAATTAGGAAACAAGGTAAAAGGATACATTTTGGAGAAGTATCTATGAAGATCCTGTGGAACCTAAAGATAAAATGGGCAGAAAAAGTAAAAGAAAGAATAAGAATTTCAAATGTACAGGATATGAAATGGGATGAATTAACGGCCACAGAGCGTGAAACAAAGTTAAGGAATGTCTCTAACTGGAAAACTCCGGGCCCGAATGCAGTATTTAACTTCTGGCTAAAAGTATTAACATCTTTACCAGAAGATTTAGCCATGAGTAAGAACTATTTATATGTGTACCCCAAACAGACACCAGTCTTGCTAATAACAGGAAAATCAATGCTCCTACTTAAGAATGAACCTGCAAGCTACCCTAAAAGCTATAGACAAATAATTTGCCTTCTGATGTATAAACTATGCACCAGAATTGATGCTGACAGAGTTTATAGTCCTTTAGAAGAAAACTTAATTATGGCAGTAGAACAAAAGGGTAATAAAAGAAAGTCATATGGAACAAAGGCTCATTTGTTGTTAAATAAAGTCATAGTGGAGAACTCCAGAAAGGGAAGACTCTAAGTATGGCATGGATAGACTACAAAAAAAAATTGACAGTATCCCACATTTGTGGATAAAAGAGTGCTTAAAATGTATAACATACACCCTACACTAATAAACTACATCACAGCAACCATGAAACAGTGGCAAACCACTTTGCAGTTAAGCCATGATAAAGGACAAATTATTATTCCAGGGATAAAAATTCAAAGGGGGATATTTCAGGGTGACTGTCACCACTGCCCTTTTGCCTTGCCCTTGACCCATTAAGCTGTTTGCTTAAAAGATTAGGTCATGGCTATAATTTGGCTCCCAGAAAGCAACAAAGTGTAAAGACTTCTCATCTTCTCTTTGTAGATGATTTAAAACTGTATAGCTCATCAGATGAGGAACTGAAAGCACAATTGCAAGTAGTCAAAACTTTTTCAGATGAAATAAGAATGTCATTTCGTCTTGATAAATGTACAAATGCAATTTTAAAGCAGGAAAGCTGCAGCACCAAGAAAACATCAGCTGGGACAAGAATACTATATAAAAGAACTTTCGCAAGAGGGGGTGTATAAATATTTTGGAAGTGATGAAGGATCAACAATAAAACATGAACATGTGAATAAAACTTAGTAAGGAATGTTTTAGAATACTTAATCCTGAAAACAACATTGACATCTAAGAACAAAGTTCAAACTATAAACCAATTTGCTATTCCTGTCCTAACATACAGTTTTGGAGTGATTGACTGGCCCCAAATGGTGTTGGATAGATTAGACAAGAAAACAAAAAGGATGCTTCTTGCTCATCAAATGATTTATAAAAATATACCAAGATTATATATTCCTCATTCCAAAGGAGGTATGGGCCTCCTTGAAATGTATTACATGTATAGATCTGCAATCGTGGAACTGCATACGTATCTGCTGACCTTAGAAGATCCAAACATAGTGAACGTTTTGAAACATGAGGACAATAAAGCTAAGATAACTTCTCTGCTTAGTCTAGTAGAAGCATATCGGCATCAAGCGGGAATGGAAATCAAACCAGAAGTAGATAAAAATCAGGCAGCAACTGAATGTGCCAAAAAACAAAAGAAAGAATATAAGGTGAAGGATCAGAAGAAAAGGCAAGAAATGTGAAAATGCATAAATATAGTTGCAAGTATAGAAAACTCCTGGAACAACCCCATGTTGATCAGGGTTGAATGCAGGAATGGTTAAGGAGAGGCGAATTCAAACCAAAACAAGAAATCTTAATACTGGCGGCCCAAGATAGTGGACTACATACATGTTGGTTTACAAAGTCCATTGAACATGTGGGAGAAACAGACAAATGTAGGTTTGTAAAACATTATTGGAAACAGTTGTATATCCTGTTGCTGGTTGTGACATACTAATGTCAGAAGGTCAGTATATTGAAAGGCATAATAATGTGGCAAGACTATTGCACTGGGGATTGTGCAAATATTATAATATTGAAGTAGCTGCAAAACACTGAAAATATGAGCCACAAAGCATCATAGAAAATGATGAAGCCTACATCACATGGGATCACCCGTTACTGACAGTTTAAAATATTGATGCAAAAAACACAGATATAGTGACCCATGCAAAGAAGACAAAAGTAGCAATGATCATTGAAACTGCTACACCCTGTACTACAGTGTCTTGCATACAAAGTCATAAAATATCAGGATTTGGAGGCAGAAATGAGAGCAATGTGGAAGAAAGATACCCATGCAATTCCAGTGGTACTAGGAGCAACAGATCTAATAAAAAAGAATCTACAATCATATTTAGATATGATACTGATATGTGTAACTCCATACGAATTGCAGAAGGAGTCATTACTGAGCACATTGCAGGTGCTGCAAAGCGCACTTCTGGCTAACATCAAAGATTGAAACAATACTAATTTTTTAATCGTACTTTGAATTAGGAATGGGGTCCATTCTAGTCATGGTATTAGAAACCAAAAAGACTTGGAGAAATTAAAAAATAGACATTCCATGTATGCTGCATGATTCCAAATGAGGAATGAATGTGTCTATAAGCTCTCCTCCAGTGTTTCAGTTGACATTGTAGCAGCTGACTGCCCTTTCATGGAGATGATAGTAGGTTAGCCATGGAAGAATTGCTCTGTGATAAAGTAGATAACTAGGCAAAATTCTGTGGTCACTGCCTGCAGGTGAGGCCACTAATATATACTGTTCACTTATAGTTGATGCTACTTCCTAGCCCTGAAGCATTGTCAGTATGTGTGGTCACTCTGAAATGACAGCATACAGAATCATTGATCTCTGTGGTTCAACCAAGACGTATACATTTCTGAAACACTCTGCTATGTTAGTGTCCCATATTTGCATTTGCGGGTGGGCTCATTTTCATAATAGCTTTCATTTGCATGAATGTTGTAAGACCATTAGCATATGCTGCTGACCAAACAAATTTTCATGTTACTGTGAGTGCCCTGTGGGCGTCTCAGTATCACCTATGCCTTCTCTGTCACTTATTACTGTACACTTAAGAATTAGACAGTGTGCTTTGTTTCTGAACACCCACTCTGTTCTTTATGCCATATAAGAGTACTAATATAATATATATATATATATATATATATATATATATATATATATATATATATATATATATATATATATAAAAACATGCAGGGCTTTTTGGGGGATGGTACACTCCAGTACAGCACACTGGCACCTCTGCTGCCCTGTTTCTTTAAAAAAAATAAACAAAAATGTTTTTTAAGGGCATTCTTCTTTAAGAATAAGAACTAATACATTAGGTTCAACATTTCATAGGTTGTTACTAGGCTAACAACTCTTAGGGTCCTTACAAGCCTAGCCGCACACACCAGTTAATTTGGGTCTTGAGTATCACGCAAGGGAGCATGTTAGTAGGGGGGGGTAACTAAGGATTTGTGGAGGGGTGTTAGTTAGGATAATACTTTTCTTATTGATGGTCTCTGTCCATAAGGAACATGGGTGCCAAATCAGGGGTAAATTTACAATTTCCCATCCAATTGTCAAGGTTTCATTTGACTAAAGTCAGGGATGATTTTTGTTTTACCTGGATGGGGAGCCTATTTCATAGTGTGGGGATCCTTTGGGACACATATCTGTCTCTTCAGCATGTTCTGTTTATATCAGAGGCAACGTTCAGATCCCTGGATCTAGTTTTTCTGGTGCCATTTGTTTTGCACGTTTACAACATATGCATTAGAGCTAGGTCTGAGGAAGCTCTGTAAACCAGCCAAAGTCCCCTCTCAGCAGTCTGTAGGAGAATGAATATGAGACAGAGCCTTTATACTAATTTATCACGAGTGGTCTAAACAATTTTTCTATTTTTCAGCAACGCAATAGTTAAAAGACAACTTTCCTCACAGTTAGGCCTCAGAGATGGGCATAATAGCTTGTGTTGGGCGAGTGCACTGTCCAGGAGCAACAAGATGGAACATATTACTGTGCTCATTTCGTTTTCACTTTCTTTGCAATCGAACATCACATGTGTATGTAACTGGATATCTTTGGGAGATGTAAGAAGGCAAACTGCATACACATATGACAGCAAAAGGTTAAAATACATTACCAACTTCTATTTGTCCTTTCAATTTTTGTCAGAGTCTGACATTAGAAGGATGCAGAGAGGGTGTCTGTCATTTGGCTGTAGAGTTGATGAAGCACACTGTGTAGATGTAAACGATACAGAAAAAGCTGTCATTCTAAATTCTTATGTATGTATAGTATCAGCTTCTATTCATCAATGCAATTTTTTGTACTAATTTATAATGTATAATGTTATAAACTATACATCAGTCTACAGTGCTAACACAAGGTGTTCATCTTTTTGCGCCAGTTTTGTTTTTAATCTTTGTTCAATACTGTTGAAAGGTGTAACATTTCTCTGTAAATGTAATTTCTTGTCTATTTGGGCCAGGTCTTGCCTGAAAAGTATCAATGGAACAGAGTACTTACCCAGCTAACGGATGTAAAATACAAACAAAACTTTAAATATATGACTGTGGCCATTTTTTTTTTATTTTCTTCCAAATCTAACACAAGCAGGGTACAAAGAAGAAGGCTATATTTTCTTTTTGGAGTGCATGGATGGAGGAAGTATTCCCAGATATGATTTATGTGTCCTTAAAAGCATTTCTTTTTCGGTCTATTTATAACTACTACTCTGATAGCTTTGAACATTGAACATTAGACAGACCATATTTCTTCTTTGAATGAAAAATGAAGAATTAATTTTATTACTAATGATTTTTTCAGGCTATCATTGGATCAAAAGGTTTGAAAAACTCTAAAAATGCACTTCAGAGTATCTAGAATCCCATAGATTTGGCTTTCTTTCCACCATGGTTATTAAAGTTTAGTTTTGCCAGTTAGGGTAAGCTGAAAGGATGCATATAAAAAAGATGAAAATTAAGACAAATGTGAGAAAGCGAGAAACAAGTAATCTGGATGTTGTGGTTAGACCATGACAGGGAAAAGAGGGCTGCATCGGGCTCGATTTCACCTACATCCAGCCCAGGTGGAGCGTTTGCAGTGCAGGACCTGTACAAGTTGTTGTTGTTGTTGTATCTTTCGGCTTTTCCCAGTTAGGGGTCGCCACAGCGGAACTTCGGTCCGCTAATGATTGCAGGAGCTGTACAAGTACAAACCCGAAAATCCTGTCTACACCCCTAAATTGTACTCTTCCCTCATTTGCATTTTCAGAATTACTGTTCAAACCTTCCATTCAGAAGTGAAACAGTGTGTTAATCATTGCAACCCAACAACTACATCCTTCTCACAGTGAAAATGTACTATGACTGCATGTTCATTTACTCGGATAACATAAGTTGCTAGACTGATTTCCTTTTAATGGTTTTGATTTTTGATCCACAAGCCCATTTGGAGTATCTTAAATTTAAATGGAGCTACCCTTCAATAGCTACCTATTCAATAGTATTGCTGCATTCTGTAGCTTCAATGTATATACATTGTTTCTACTATTCAAAATTTTACCATGCTTTAAAGTCTGTACCATATGTCTGTTTACTCTGTATAATTATTATTTATTTAACATTTGTTTACCAGGATGGTCCAGCTGGACAGCTAGTGTCCGTTTTCAGCGGAGTCTTTGGGAAAAAAGCTCCAAAAACAGTTACAGAGTATGAACAACTTATAACAAACAATCAAGTTACACATGTAGAAAGGTTAACAAGCTAATAATGCAGAGATAAAGTACAGTCATGTGTTAACACACATTGTCGACATGTAGAGTTTTAGTATAGTCTAGGCATGCAAACGATATTTACAATATGTACAAAGAGAAAGAGGAAGAGTGTAATACAGTGTCCTGTGTTTGACTAAAGCATAGGGCATACCTTCTTTCAGCAGGATGGGAGTTCAGGGAGGTCCATTGCAGATGCATAAATGGTTAGTATATGGATAGGATTTTAGTTGGATTTTGAAGGTGGATGTACATTTTTGTAGTCTGAGGTCTGGGGCAGGGTATTCCATATTTTTGCAACTCCATGAGTGAAGAGACATTTGCCAGAGCTGTTTTTACACTAGATATTTTCTATTAGATTATGTTTGTTGGAGCTTTACTCCATAAGTCTCTGTTGAAAATGGGGTTTTGTTCAGCTGGACTTTCTTTCCAAACAAATGCCAATAAATAAATAAGTAAAGAAATACAATTTTTATGAGCCCAATGATTAATATGCACTTCCCAATCCTTAAAACATTATCTAGTTTGCATTTTTTTATCAAAATTAACAAATATATCATGCACTAATCAAACAATAATATCGTTGTTATAAAGCTATTTGCTTTTATCAGTTGAAATTATTTAGGCATTTAGCTTGAGGCCATGATTTTGACACCAGGTATCCGTCTCAGTGAGACCCTTTTGGAGGATGTCTGTGTCAGCTGGAGAGTCAATTATAGCCCCTATTTTTCAGTCTGTGAACTTGGTCAGCCATAGTCCTCCTGTGCTTGCCTGTACCTCTGAGAAGTATATGCCGAACAGGAGGGATCCTAGGACTGAGCCCTGGGGAATGCCACTTGTAACCAGTTTAGAGTTGGACCTAGCTCCCACAACTCTCACCATGTGGGTTCTGTTTGTGAGCCAGTTGGCAGCCCATCTTGTGATGTAGGGGTTTAAGTTCAGGATTATGAGCTGTGCCACGCAACCAATCAATGCCTCTACTGCTCTTCCATTGCTATTTCCGCCTGAAATAGCCTCGGGCGAAACAAGTAGCTCCTCCATAGTAATAAAATATCAAAGTGAAGCACAAACTACGGACCAAGTGCCAAACAGTCACAATTCAAAGGTAAAAAGCACCTGCTGCTGCTCATCCACAAACTTCTTTAATAACACAGCACAGCACACCCAGTAGAAAATAATGCTGAACACAATTCTCAGTACGTTTTCATCCAAGACTTCATCAGAATGGTTACAAACACAACTCCTTCCCATTTTATACCAAAACCACTTCATCAGTTAGACAATTAGAATAATTAAAACAATTCATTACGCTTTTTAACCTAATTAACATAACCAAGAACTTGCTTGTGAATATAGTGCTTAAACTGCAAAAAGTTACAATAAAAACATTCCTGTATATTATTTCATACCTTTAAAATCTAATAATCCCTATTTATATAACAATCATTACAACATAAACATTTAATAAAATATCTATATTAAAATGTGAATATATATTAAAACATATTGAATTAAAACATATTAAAGTGAATGCATATAAAAAACAATGCTTTGCTACCATCTAGTGACCTAAAAGTTCATTACATTAACCAATTTATAACATCAAAAATCAATGACAAACTGTCTAAAACCATGGAATAGCCAATACCTGTGTATTAAAAATCTGACTTATAAAAACATTAAAAACTATCTGAGCGATATGTAGGGTTTACATACTTGTGTACAAAAATGAATAAATAAATAAATAAGGTGCTTGGTCACCCCATAATTTGGCCGCTCTTAATTTCAATACAGGTACAAGGGAGACAATCTCATTAAGCCCTGGCCATTTATTCACCTCAAGGACTAAGAGCTCTTGGAGCCAATTTGTCATTCGATGAAGCCCGTGCCCCCAATGTGATATCATCGGGTCGGCTGGAGACAGGAGCAGCTAAGGAAGGCTGCAATGGTGGAAATAATGGTCAGCATTCGGATGAGGAGACTGGAACTATTACTATTAGCAGTTTTGACGAAAGAAGGACACCAGAGCTTCTGAAAATGAACGGAACTGGTTCCAGTAAAGACTGTGGCCATGGGAAGGAGCAGCAAGCTAATTCTAAAGTATGAGGTGACTGTTTACCATTTAACAGTAGTTTCAATAATGCAGAGCAGCAGGACATTAATTTGGAAACATGGCTTAAACAAAATGTTAAATTTGATAAGTATGTACATACTGTGGTTGCTGATGATGCTGATACCTATGCTAATTACTCAAGTAAACTAAATGATTTATTGTTAAAGTTTAAAACTTTAAATGTGGATAATTTATATTTAAGAGAATGCATTAATTCTAGAGTTGTACCAAAAGGTTTAAAGGTGCATAGATTCCCTAACAATGTAGAAGAAGGGTCAGACTTTCACGTGGAACTGTTGGATATTTTTGACAACTGTGGTTTTGAAATTCTTAGAGCTATAATAAAACAAAATGAAAAAGTGATGGAGGTTTTAAATGAAAGGATTATTAAAGTGAACAATTGTTTGGTCAATGACATTATTTAGTGTTGAGGAAGAGAAAAGAAAATATTTTGAACTGAGGAAACAGGTGGATGATAAGATTAATAATATAGTTTATAGGAAAAAAAGAATGTTGGCTAGAGATATCAATGAATATGCACAGAGGATCTGCTGCCCTAAACCCAGGAGCTTCAATAACATGTCTAGAATAGAGAAAGGGACTTACAGGACAGGGGGGGGGGTTAATAATGGAAGAACAGAAGACAGATACAGTGCTAATAATGAAATGTATAATGAAAGTGTGGATGGCCCAGGAGATATGAATGACCCTTTAGGATATTCTCCCCCTCTGAAGGTCCAAAAGATTGAAAAACAAAGGAAATGTGGACTACTATCACAGCAATTGGAGGGGGTGGCACAACAAGGGCATGAACCATGGTTACTGAATCAGATGTCTGATATAGGGACTGAAGGGATGGATCTGACTACAGACCAGATAACTAGTAACAGCAATATTTTAACCTTTCAGGGGTATAAAATCTTTAATTATAGTAATTTGGAAGTGAATGAAGATTTTTTTTAGGTTATTTGCGAAAGGATTTAAGTTTGTTCCTAAGAAGAAGAGTGAGATCAGTGGTTTGCTTATTGATTTAAAAATGTTCTTAAGAAAGAAAAATTTAGAATTATTGCTGGTGCAAACAAAAAGAAAAAGTAGAAACTTTGAAGAGAAAAACTGTATGGAACCCACCCCTTCACCCACAATTTAAAAATTTTGAGAAAATGGTTGAAAGCAGCCTAAGGGAAAACGTTGTGAAGAATAGGGTTTGGTCAAATTAAACTAAAGAAGAAAGGGAGATTTTAAACACACTTTGTAATAACAAATATGTTAGGGTCATGAAACCGGACAAGGGTGGGAGTACAGTCCTTATGGACTCAGTTATATACGAAAGTAAAATGATGAAGCTTTTAAATGATGGTATTAAATATTCGAAGGTCTCACTTAATGAAATTAACATTGCCTATAGAAAGATTTATGCAGCTTTGAATGACTTAGTGATGAAGGGGTGACGGACACTGAGACTTTTAAATTTCTGCATAATAAAGAGCCCAGGCAACCCACAATATTCGGTATCCCAAAAGTTCACAAGGATTCATTTTTCCCACCCATGAGATAAGTGGTAGCAGCTAGCCAGTCTGTCACAGCCCCTATTGCAAAGTTCATGGATGTTAAATTGAAAAATATTTCTATAAACGCAACTAATGTTATCAAAGATTCCTGGGATTTACTCAGAAATGTGAAAAATAATTTATTTAGGAACAGTATGTTATTTATTACAATTGATGTTGTTGACCTCTTCACTTCCATCCCACATAAAGAAGGCTTGGAATTTTTAGAAGAAATTTTATGGGACAACAAAGGTTTTAGTGAGCATGATATTTATTTGATTTTAACCTTAATGGAACTGGTTTTACAACATAATTGTATTTATTTTGAGGGAGAATTCTTTCTCCAGTTGATTGGAGTGTCAATGGGTGCCATGTGTGCCCCAACCTTAGCAAATTTGGTGCTAGCCTGGTGGGAGAAGAAATTTATCTTTAATTCTGTGTATAAGGACTGTTGGGTCCTTTATCAATGATTTTTGGATGACATCTGCCTTTTCTAGATAGATAGTGAGGAAAAATGTGGTGAATTCTTGAACTATATTACAAACAGTACAGAATTTTTAAGGTTCACCTATAAAGTAGGACAGGGTTCAATAGATTACCTGGATGTGAATATAGGGATGGACTATGACAGTAATAGGTTCACTTCAACGGTGCACAGAAAAGCTACCTACTGCAATTCCTTTCTACATTTCCAGAGCTCCCACCCATTGACACAAAAAGGAGCTTTGTGAAAGGTCAATGTGTCAGGGGTAGTAGAATGACATCAGAAGATGAGGATTTTATACAAGAAGGTGAACTGTTGAAGAGTATCTTCCTTGATAGGGGATACCCAGAAAAATTATTAATGGAATTTTTACTGAAGTCCTAGAAAATAGAAGTCATAGGTTTGCACCTATTTTAGGAACGGAGAATAATGGGATAGGTGGCAACCAACAGGTGAATGATAGTAATGACAGGGTGGAAAATATTTTTGTAATGGATTATAGTGGAGATGCAGGAACCATTACTATGATTTTGAAGGAGGAGTGGGATAAGTTTAGTAAGTTATCGGAATTGAATATTGAACTGAACTACCCCCTAAAATTTGTTTTCAGGAAGGGTAAAAGTATGAAAAATATTTTGGAGAATGGCATAGAAAAAAGATCTAGAAGAGTAGGGATATATAAATGTGGTGCTTGTCCACAATGCCCCTTTATTATTAACAAATCAGATGTTTATATCCTTAGAAGGAACAGATGTATTTGTGCAAAATGCTATTCTAACTGTGACTCTAAAGGGCTAGTGTATTTGGTCCTATGTGGAAAATGTGGAGGTTTTTATGTAGGAAAGACCAAACGGTGTTAAAAAGAAGAATATATGAGCATAGTTATGATATTAAAAAGGGCAATAATAGGAATGCCGTATATAAACATACTTTGACATGCAAAGAGGCTACTTTTGCATTTTTTGTGCTAGAAGAAGTCCAGATGGATATTCGTGGGGGACCATGGGAGACACAAACTGAATATCGAGAAGTGTACTGGCAGCTAGTCCTTAAGGCGAATAAATGGCCAGGGCTTAATGAAATGGTCTCCCTTGCACCTGTATTGAAATTAAGAACAGCTAAACTATAGGGTAACCAAGCACCTTATTTATTTATTTATTTATTCAGTTTTGTACACAAGTATTTAAACCCTACATAACCCTCAGATAGTTTTCAATGTTTTTATAAGTCAAATTTTAATACACGGGTATTGACTATTCCATGGTTTTAGACAGTTTGACACTGATTTTTGATGTTATAAATTGGTTAATGTAATGAACGTTTAGGTCACTAAATGGCAGCAGAGCATTGTTTTTATATGCATTCACTTTAATATGTTTTAGTTCAATATGTTTTAATGGATTCACTACAGAAGCTCGAAATACTGAAATCTCGAATTTCAGTATCTCGAGCCTAAGAAGTTGAATCCACACAACAAAGAAAACACACACACACACACACACACACACACACACACACACCATTCTCCACACAAACACGCACAATCTGTCTACTACATTAAAGCAGGGGGGCAAGCACCCCTGCATCCCGCCACCCCCCTACTTAAATATTCTCACTCTGAGGTCGCACTACATACAAACACACACAAAACACCACCACACAAGCTACATTCTCCTCGCACACACACACACATCACAGCAACAAAACACACTGACACACCACAGCCCCTACTCAAACCCCTTAACACACACACACATACTTACCTGAAGACATGACCGCAGCGGAAGTTTAGTAGTGCGAAATTCAAAACCTCCGGTATTCCACGTTTTGAATTTCGCACTTCTGAACTTTCGTTGTTCTGTGGATTTGGCTTCTTAGGCTCGAGATACTGAAATTCAAGATTTCAGTATTTCGAGCTTCTGAATGGAACCCGTTTTAATATATACTCACATTTTAACATAGATATTTTATTAAATGTTTGAAATTCAAGCGTGGAAATTCATTTCGATTGAATCTAAAACTAATTGGTCATGTCTTCAGGTGAAGGTATGTGTGTGTGTTAAGGTGGTTTGAGTAGAGTAGGTGTGGTGTATTGTTGTTAGTTGGTGTGATGTTGTAATGATTGTTGTATAAATAGGGATTATTAGATTATAAAGGTATGAAATAATATACAGGAATGTTTTTATAGTAACTTTATGCAGTTTAAGTACTATATTCACAAGCAAGTTCTTGGTTATGTTAATTAGGTTAAAAAGATTAATGAATTGTTTTAATTGTTCTAATTGCCTAATTGATGAAGTGGTTTTTCTATAAAATGGGAGGGAGTTGTGTTTGTAACCATTCTGATGAACTCTTTGACGAAAACGTACAGAGAACTTTGTTCAGCGTTATTTTCTACTGGGTGTGCTGTGCTGTGTTAGTAAAGAAGTTTGTGGGCGAGCAGCAGCTGTGTGAGTGCTATTTACCTTTGAATTTTCATAAAATAGTGTTTCTAGCATAACAGTTGTGGAGCAGATTGAAAACATTAGACATTCAAATACTTCTCACAGCAGTTGCAAGGAACGGCAATTGTTACAATATTTTAAAACCCGTGAAAGGTATTACTGCAGCTAACAGTTACTAAATGGCAGGATACATACACATTCTTAATGCTCCTCTCACTACAAGTATTTTGGGCAAAAAAAAAGACAGTATAAAGAGCAGCAAAGGTCCGCAACTAACAGTTGTTATTTAGTTTATATTAAATACCTCCTTGTTACAGACAAGCAATTCACTATGCCGAAAGCACGCTTCAAAGAGGGCATAGTCATTTGGTTAGTTCTGATATTTGTATGTAGTACGCTATCAGGCAAAGGATCAAAATGCGAATTATCTAGGCTATGTTTTTAGGAATATATAAAAAAAAACACAATTCAGATATATCAATTTACATTAGTCCATATATCTAGTTGCAGCTTGACATTCAGTAAATGCAGTAATGGCAACAGTATCAATTACTTACAAGCAAGTACGCTTCAAACAGAGATGCACAGCAGCAGGAAATAATGCCAAGATTCAAAGATGGCGCTCTGATAGACAAGGGGCCAAAAACACCTCCAATCTGGAAGTCAGGTAAGGGGAGGAGAGACAGGACAGGAATCTAGCAGGTACAGAAATGTATAACACCAGTCCCAGGTCTTGATCTGCTATGGAACGTGAATCAGTTTGTTTCAGTACAAAAAAGACAGAGTGAGAGCAGGGTAGAAGCTGCAGTTAATAAAGAGTAGGAGTGACACAGGGAAGAAAAAAAGAGTAGAGAAACCCTCAGGACTATTACAGAGAGTAAAGTAATAATACAGAGGTTCATAGGTTCATAGTTAGGTAGGTACTAGGCTATTGGTCCTAGGGACTATATAAGCCTAACCAAACGGTACTCTGGTTTTGCCACCCAAGAAAATTATTTTCCTGTGCCCCTGTCAAGCAGAGCCCCAGAGGTGATCCCCGGGGTGAATTTCCTATCTCCCATCCAATCATCAAGATTTTTCTTGAAGAGTGCTAATGAGGAGCTTTGTTTTATATAGATAGGCAGTTTGTTCCAGAGTATGGGAAGTCTCTGGGACAGGAATCTATCCCTCCAGCATGTTCTGTTTATTGTGGTGACAAGGTTTAGGTCCCTAGAGCATGTAGCTCAGAGGGATTCGGATTTCTTTATGTGGAGCATGTCCAACAGCTCTGGGTTTGACATAGCTTTGTATGTTAGGCAGAGATCACCTCTGAGATATGCGACGGAGTAAAGCTCGAGTTTTTTGAGACAGTCTGCATAGGGTATCTGTTTGAGGCCAGTAATCCTCTTTGTGAGGTATTTCTGTGGCCTTTCCAGTTGTTGTAGATGTCTTGTGAGGTACATACCAAAAGAGGCATTGTACTCTATAATGGGTCTAATGAGTGATGAGTAGAGGGGAACAATGACCTCTTTTTTTCCTGGATGAAAAACCTTTTGTGATGAGGTGTGCCACTTAGAAGGATTTCCTGACTACTGTGGCGATATGATTATCAAAGGAGAGACTACTGTCCACCTGTGTCCCAAGGTCTCATCACACGTTTGGTGTTAAGTAGACTACCACCTATGTGGTAGTTCATGGGTACAGAGTTTTTACCAAAAGGGATGACAATGCACTTTTTGGCATTGAGCTTGAGGCCGTGGCTTTGACACCAGGCATCTGTCTCCGCAAGGCCCTTTTGTAGATGTCCACATCTTTAGGAGTTTTGATTATGGCTCCTAGTTTGCAGTCATCTGTGAACTTTGTTAGCCAAAGACCTTCTGTGTTAGCCTGTACTTCAAAGAAGTAGATACTAAACAGGAGAGGACTTAGGACTGAACCCTGTGGTACTCCACTTGTCACTGGTCTGAAGTTGGATTTAGAGTCTGCTACTTTCACAGTGTGGGTTCTGTCAGTGAGCCAGTTGGCAACCCATCTTGTGACATAGGGATTTATAATTCCAGAGTGGGGGATGGTGTCAAAAGCCTTGGCGAGATCTAGATAGGCTGTGTGAACCACCTTACCCTCATCTACGGCTTTGGTGACCACTTAAAAGAAGTCTATCAGGTTTAGGAGACATGATCTGCCTTTTACAAACCTGAACTGGGTAAGGTCCAGAGTTTGGAGATTACCAATGTCATTGTTTATAAGTACCATGATGATACGTTCAATATCCTTGCAGATCAGGCTCGTCAGGCTAATGGGGCGGTAGTTCACGGGGTCTGTGGTGGCTCCCCCTTTGTGGAGTGGGATAACCATTGCTGTGCGCCATTCAGTGGGCACAAAGCCTGATGTGAGGCTATGATTGAACATGGTACTTAGGTGGGGTGCCAGTTCGTTCTGTAGTTCATGTAGAACTCAGCCTGGGATGTTGTCAGGTCCCATGGATGCTGTGTTCTTGGCTTTGGAGAATGTGTTTTTTACCTGTGCAGCCGTGATTACAGGAACTTTGCGTTCTTCCGGTATAGTGATGGGCCCTTTAGGGGATGAGAGAGGGGTAAAGTTAGCACTGAACCTATCTGCCAGGATGTTGGCAATATCAGTTGGTTCTGTATATTTAGTGCCATTGCACTGTAACTCAGAGCAGATCTGAGTGTTGCCATTGAGATTCTTGACATAGCTATAGAATGCTTTGTGGTTGTCTTTATAATCAGTGGCAATTTTGTTTTCATAACTAGCTTTGGAGGATTTTATGAGGGATCTCAGATTCCTACTGTAGCTGACCAATCATGGGATTTTAATCTTTTTTGCAGCAGTTTCTTTCTTCTGTTGTAGAGTTTGTTTATAGCAGGGGACCACCAGATTGGCTTCCTATTTTTGGAGGATAGCATCTTGGTTCTGTTAGGGATTGCATGATCCACGCACTCTTGTAAGTGCTTATAAAGTGCAACTGTATAGGATTCAGCAGTCATACCTCTATTGTCCGTCAGCATAGGTGTTGTGAAGTTTGCCACTTGTGTCGTAAGAAGCATAATGTTGGCTTGGGAGAATTTTTTTACGGTGGTGGGATGTGGATGTCTAAGGTGATTTGCTTGTGGTCGGATCTGACCAACGAGGAATTGACCTCTGGTGTGGAACACTGGTTGACCATGTTGGTAATGACCAGGTCTAGGATATTGCTGCTCCTGATGGGGGTGTGGATAAGTTGATCCAAGGCGTTGAAATTTATGAATTCCAGAAAACGTTGAGCACAAGAGTTGGTACATGAGTAGTTTTCCCAGTTAATGGTGGGGTAGCTGAAATCACCCATTATTAGGGTGTTTGGTTGTACCCTAATATTTTCCAGTGTATCAAGAAATGAGGAGTGGGAATCCTGGGACATGGTGGGGGATCTGTAGCAAGCTACAATTTCGATTGCGGTCTTGCCCAGAGTTAGTTGCACTTGGTTAATCTAGGATGCATTATGATGAGCAGCTAGCCTGGAGATGTGAATATCCTTAATGAATATGGACACACCTCCACCTTTAGTGCTTTGGTCCAGCTTAGGTGGCTGAAAGGTGTGGTATGAATTACAGCCTAGTAATGCAGGGGTGCTCTCTGGAGCATTGAACCAGGTCTCTGTCACTGCACAGATGTCGATGTTCTCCATTTTAAGGAGTGCCTCGAGTAAGTGCATTTTGAGGTTTAGCCTTCTAGCATTAAGTAGCATTACCCTCAGATTTTGCTTGCTTGTACCTGTTACGGTGGTGAATTTGGAAGGGAGGGAGGAAAGAAGTTCTGTGGCACGTCCCCAAAAAGCTTGGGAAGGTCAGACAAAAGACCTTATAACTAAGTAGTGGTAGAGAAGGGGATAGATATGGGGGTTCGAGAAAGAACAAAAAGTAGGGGTTTTGCTGCTGGCGACCCTGGTTAGGGAGCGAACTTGAACTAATTTAACTAGGATAAGGCACAGTACTCTGTTATAGGGCTCAGCATCAGATGTACATACTTTGTTTCCTTCCTTATTTTTTAAATAAGTAAGCGCAATAGGTTTTTATCCAGGTCTGTGCTGGAGCTGAGGTACAGGATTTATTTAAACGTCCAGCAGGGTTGATAAAATATATATGTACATTATAGCAGAACTGCATGCTTACATTGAATTAAACTGTAGAAATTGCCAAAGAACAACTTCTTCCTATACAGTGATGCAATGAAAATATGACTTTTTGTATTTTATTTTTTTCTAATTGCATTAAAAACTATGCCAACAGGAATAATTAGTACACTTTGGATGTCCACATAAATCTTTGACTGTGTTAACATAAAACATAAATTCCCATATCCCAGTACCCTGAAATTTCCTTTTCATGAGCACACAGCAACACAAACAAAATATCTGAGCCATGCTTCCACTAAACAAACAAAAAGAAAAAATATATACCTCCGTTTAATATTAGAACTGAAACAAAAGCAGTTCACAGACTCCACTGGCAGCAAACTAGGTTAAAGAACAAACCTAGAAGGTTGAATTGTCACATAAAATCCTTTATTTACTGAAAACAGAAAAGCAGGTTAGCACTTTCATTTAAACCATATGTTAAACCACATCAGACAGTTGGTAATTTTGAAATCACTTCCTATATAGTTCCTTCCTATACTTCCAGGACTCTTTGTAAGCTTCTGAGCCCCCCAAGTTTTTTGTGTTGTGGGGAATCCTCCTAGCTTATCAGTGGGAGTGGTAAGCATTAGGTAGCCTATCTACCACAAGAGGAGTGGTTCCTGGCCCAGAAATTGTAGCTATTGGCTGTTTGGGTAGTTTTTTTTTTCCCATCTCTTTCAACGTTCTGATTTAAAAGCCACACTTGCACTTGTTTCTCACCTTTCCTGTAACTAGCCTAGTCCAGATACAGAGTTGCTGTATCCAGGACTATTGGTAGCTTCTGAGCCCCACAAGCCTTTCTGTGTTGGAGGAAAGCCTTCTAGCTTATCAGTGGGGGTGGTAAGCACTAAGTAGCCAGTCTACCACGAGAGGAGAGGTTCTTTGCCCAGAAATTGTAGTTTATTGACCATTTGGACAGTTTGTCCATCTCTTTCAACATTCTGGTTTAAAAGACCACATCTGCACTTGTTTCCCATCTTTCCTGTAACTAACCTACTGGGTAGCACCAGAAAGCCGTAAACTGATACAAGCCTTCTAGCTTAGGAGAGAGATTTTGGAGTGATTAAGTATCAGTTTTCTGTAATTTCCTGCTGTACTTAACTGTGTTCCACCTAAACACAGATTTCCCAGCATTTATTGTGATTTAAAAGCTTGTTTTTTTCACATATTGTACTTATTTGACTGCCTGCACTTTTAAAAAGTTGTTTTTTGTTTAAATAATTTGTTTAACTGTTGTAGGCTACACACTAAAGTGTGATAGCCTTTTCTGATCGTTTGTAGTCGTTTAAAGCTGTTTTAAGTGTATTTTTTACTGTTTTTGCCTTATCTTTTCAAAAAAACAAAAAAAAACAAAAAAAATTCCTTGTTTCCCACCTTTTTAAGCTAGTATAGTCCAGTTTTCAGGCCAGTGCTGAATTCAGGACTGTGATACTAGTTTCTGAGTTGCCCATACCTTACTTGGATAGAAGGAAGTTTCTCTGTTCACCTGTGAGAGAGAGGAGATTTGAGCAACCTATCTGTCCCTGGAGGAGTGGTTCCAGCCAGGAAGTTAGGAGTTTATTGGCCATTTTGGGCTAATTTCTATCTCTTTCATTTCCCTACTATAAAAACCACGTTTGCACGGTTTTGCGCACCGGGCAGTGCCGGTTAGCTACGGTTAAATTATTCCCGGCTCCACTAAGTCTCCTCTTCAGTTTTTCCCTTGAAACTAGTCTAACGCTCAACCTAAGCACTCAAAAAGCATCTTACAGCCCAGCATGTGCTCAGACCTAATAGCAAGCACTAATATACCCTGACATTGATTGCCCAGCAGGGAAAGGCTCTTTATTCACCCCTCACCAACAAAGCAACTAAGCAGCTCACCCTACTATTCAGGCATGACCAAAGGGCAACTACAGGTGCACTCTCCAGTCCAGCTGGTGAATCTGGGTATCATGAGGCAATGTTTCAACTGCTTCATGTACACAGATAACCCTCTCCTCCTACCACAAAACACTAACATATGCGAGAGATGCAATTATACAGCCAAACTGGAAGCTAAGCTGTCTCCACCCAAGACTGAAACAGACAGTCAAGAGGAGAAGGTTAGCACTTGCACCACAACTTCAGCCACACACAGACATACTAAAACAGCACTGGCAAAAAATACACATAAATACACAAAATCATACTCGGAGGCTCTAAATAAAAACCTGCAAAAGCATCAGAGACCTCCAAAGCAAACACCCAAACAACCTGCACTTCCCATCACAAACCAGACAACACATGAAAGACAAAATCAGTGTGCCGCACAATCACAGCCCTTAAGGTGAAATGACATGCCTAACACACTAGTAATAGGTGACTCTATAGTCAGGCACACTGACGTCCCACTCACTAGGCTGGACAAGCAGGTTACTGTTAGCTGCCTGTCAGGAGCCAGAATCCTCCACATAACACAAGCACTCAGGTCACTCCAGAACAAGTACAAATATGACTCTGTCATTGTTCGTGTTGGTGTGAATGACCTGAGACGTACCTCCCTGGACTACATGAAAAGAGACATGGAAGAGCTCTCTGATCATGTAGCCCAGGCTGGTATGACCCTGACCCTGAGTAACATCCTGCCCTCACCAAGAATGATACCTCAGTATAAAGAAAAAGTTATCAATTTCAACAACTGGCTATGCTTCTGGAGTCATTCAAAGGGGATCCAGTGTCTGTCAGCCTGGGACGACATGCTCGACAAGCTGCATTGCTTCACAAGAGATGGCTTGCACCTGTCATCACTAGGCTTTCGAATACTGGCCAAGGCTCTTGCTGCCCCCATAGTGCCTTTTTAGGCAAGGCTCAAAAGTCAAACCCACCTCCATAAAAAGCACAATTAACAAAAAACTGAGGGTTATGCTACTCAGCGCCAGGAGTTTAAATCTCAAAATGCATGCGCTCTAAGCACTCCTCAGTATGGAGAACGTCGACATCTGTGCAGTAACTGAAACCTGGTTCAAGGCTCCAGAGAGCACCCCAGCACTACCAGGCTACAATTCATACCACAAGTTTCTGCCACAGAACACGGACCGAAACACAAAAGTGGGGGTGTATCCATATTCACCAAGGATACCTACACCTCCAGGTTAGTGGCGCAGCATGATACCTCTGAGATCATCCATGTGCAACTAACATCGGGCAAATCTGCAGTGCAAATTGTGGCCTACTACAGATCACCCTCCATGACCCAGGACCACCACTCCACCTTTCTGGAGACACTGGAAAACATTAAGATCCTACTAAACATCCTGATATTGGGCAATTTCAATTACCCTACCATTCACTGGGAAAACAGCTTGAGTACAAATTCTCAGGCCCAGCGCTTCCTGGAATTCATCAACTCAAACGTCCTGGATCAGCTGGTAAACTTCCCTACCAGAGGTGAAAACATATTGGACCTGGTCATCACCAACATGGGCGACAGGTGTTCCACACCGGAGGTCAACCCATCACTGGTTAGATCAGACCATAAACTAATCACTCTGGATGTCCACACCCCACCACCACCCCCAACTAAGGAAACCACAGTAAAAAACTTATCTAAAGCAAACTTCACCTTACTTAAGACAGAGGTGGTAAGTTTCACAGCCCCCACGCTAAAGGATAATGCTGCCCAAGATGCAGAAACCTTTACAAATGCACTCTATGAGCACCTACAAGGATGCATGGATAGTGCCATCCCTAGCAAAACCAAGACTCACTCCTCTAAGAGAAGGAAACCAGTTTGGTGGACCCCTGCAATAAACAGGCTATACAATAGAGGGAGGAAACTAGTTCAGGAAAAAAAGCAAATCCAAAGAAGGAAAGACATCCCTGATCAGTATCAGTAAGAAACTGAGGTGTCTCATGAAATTATCCAAGGCTAACTTCAAAAGAAAAATAGCCAAGGATTCAAAAGATAACCACAAAGCCTTCTTTAGCTATGTTAAGAATCTAAGTGGCGACTCACAGATATGCACTGAACTAGTGCAAAATAGCACAAAAATATACTGAACCTGCTGATATTGTCAACATCCTGGCAGATAGATTCAGTGCAAATGTCACCCCCTCTCTCCTCCAAAAGGGCCCACAACAATACTGGAAAAGTGTAGTGTCCCAAAAATCACAGACGCACAGGTGAAAACAGCCCTTTCAAAAGCCAAAAACACAGCATCAATGGGACCTCATGGCGTCCCAGGCTGCGTCTTGCACGAACTACAGAATGAACTAACCCCCCACCTAAATACACTGTTCAACCTCAGCCTCTCCACAGGCTACATGCCCATAGAATGGCGCACAGCAATGGTTATTCCTCTCCACAAAGGAGGGGCCACAACTGACCATTGTAACTATCGCCCCATAAGCCTGACTAGCCTGGTCTGCAAGGCTATGGAGAGCATCATCATGGAACTCATTAACAAAGACATTGGGATCCTCCAAACACTTGACCCGACCCAGTTCGGCTTTGTTAAGGGTAGATCATGCCTACTAAACCTGGTTGACTTCTTCGAGACAGTCACCAAGGCCATAGATGAGAGAAAGGTGGTTCACACAGCCTACCTTGACCTTGCCAAGGCTTTTGACACCATTCCCCACTCGGGTATTATAGAAAAACTCACCAGCCTGAACATAAACCTCTACATCATGTAATGGGTTGCCAACTGGCTTACAGACAGAACTCTCACGGTAAGAATAGCGGGTTCCAGGTCCGACTCTAAACAGTCACAAGTAGTGTCCTGCAAGGCTCAGTCCTGGGACCCCCTTCTGTTCAGCATATACTTCTCAGAAGTACAGACAAACACAGGAGGACTATGGCTAACCAAGTTCACCGATGACTACAAACTGGGAGCCATAATTGACTCTCCGGCTGACATGGACATCCTCCAAAAGGGCCTTACCGAGACGGACACCTGGTGTCAAAGTCATGGCCTCAAGCTAAATGCCAAATAATGTATAGTCATCCCATTTGGGAAAAACAAAACACCCTTAATACAGAAGCCCCCTTAATACAGAAGAGGTAATAAGAGATCTGGGGACCCGGGTAGATAGTAATCTCTCCTTTGACAATCATATTGCCAAAGTAGTTAGGAAATTCTTCTATATGGCCCATCAAATTACTAAAGGGTTCGCATCTAGAAATAAAGAGGTTATAGTGCCCCTCTACTCATCACTCATTAGACCCATCAGAGAGTACAATGCCGCATTTGGGATGTACCTCACAAGACACTTCCAACAGCTGGAAAGATCACAAAAGTACCTCACCAAGAGGATTACTGGTCTCAAACATATGTCCTATGCAACCCAATTGAAAAAACTCCGGCTGTACTCAGTGGCATATCACTTACTCAGAGGTGATCTCTGCCTGACTTACAAAGCCATGTCCAACTCAGAATTGATGGACATGCTCCACCTAAAGAAATCCAAGTCACTGTGAGCCACACGCTCTAGTGAGCTAAACCTTGCCACAACAATAACTAGAACATGCTGGTGGGATAAATTCCTGTCACGGAGACTCCCCATGCTTTGGAACAAAATTCCAAATTACATCAGGCAGAGCCCCTCACTAACACTCTTCAAGAGAAACCTTGATGAGTGGATGGGTAACAGAAAATACACCCCTGGGATCACTTCATTGGCTTTGCTTGACAGAGGATCAGTTAATTAATCAATGGGGCGGCGAAAGCTGACATACTCTGGCTAGGCTTATAAATGCCCTCAGGCAGATAGCCTAGTACCTACCTATGAACCTATATAGACTTCCTGTAACATTGACTGGTGAATCAACTCATGAATATTAATAACATTTAAATACTTCATCTCATGAATATAAAGCACACATTCTAAAAAGCACCTGCCTGCCACTCTAATGCTATCAAGCTAATAGTGAACTGTAAATAGAATTCTTAACTTATTATATATATGCACAGTAAAAGACCACTACTAGAACATTTTTATATAATAACATACTTCTAAAAAGTATATGTTCTATACTCAATAAAAACAAACTATACATAGTTCTGAACGACTTCATGTCTGATTAAAGAAGTGTTGCTTAGGTCACACCACCAATATCAAACGTACACTCTTTTTTATATGTAAAAAATAAATGCATATAAATATATATTAAATAAGCTAAATATTGAATAAATATGTAAAAGTGTAAAAAATAAATATATGTATAAAACATATCATATATATGTAAAATATAGGCGCAGTGGTGCAGTGGTAGCATTGTTGCCTCACAACAAGAGGTTCTCCGGTTAGATTCTTGGCTGGGGTGCCTTCTGTGTGGAGTCTGCATGTCCACCCTGTGTTTGTGTGAGTTTCCTCTGGGTGCTCCGGTTTCCTCCCACATCACAAAGATGTGCATCTGGAGTGTTTCTCCCCAGGCCTGCGCTGAAAATTGGCTTCATTCTAAGTCGGAATTTCCTGGTTAACAAATGTTAAATAAAACTATGTAGGTGAAAAATGTGTTTGTTATAATATATATATCAAAATGTGGATAAAAGGCAATACATTTTATTTATTTAGATGTTGCTATCTTAACTTTTTTCCTTTCAAGAGCTTTCAACTTTAACATTGGGGCAGTGGAGCTCCGCTCATTCAATCCTGGCCAACTATCCGCCTGTAGGCGGATTTGCCAATTTAGTTATTTGATTTCTAAAAGGAGTCCCCATGAAAGTTGCAAATAAGCCAGCAGGGAGACTAAATACTAACCACAATGCCGGAGGGGTTGGTTTTACTTCCAGGAAAGAAGTTCCTGGGCTTAATGACTGGTTGGATGCTTCTTTTCATTTTCGGCAGACCGCAGGCAAGCTGCAACTACAATTGATGGTAAGCTAAACGAATATGATCAAACATTAATGAAATGTAAAAATCTCCAACAAGAAAATGCATATCTTAGAGAATGTATCAAACTGAAAATTATTCCAAAAGGCTTAAGGCTATGAAAGTATCCAACAGGCTTAGTCCCCGACTCGCCTTTACATACTGACTTACTCAAATTGTTTGATAGATTTGGGTTTCAGTTGCTGGAGTTGATGAAATATAATGATCAAGAAATCAATAGTCTGAGCAATGCTTTGAGACTTTACTGGATAAAAGCATATGAGATGATGTTTCATATGAGAATTTAAATATGAATATCTAGGTATTTTAACAGTACTGACCACTACGTAGACAACCTTAAGAAAGGAAAGACTAAAACTAAATAGAGATCTGAATGATTATGCTAATGAGTTGGCATACTCAAAACCACCTAGTTCTCAGTTCAAAAGGAAAAATTTCAAATTTGTTCAAAAATAAAACATCCCTTTGACAATTTAAGACAAGACACTGAGTGTGCACTGAATATTGACTGATGGTGGTGGTGAGCCTCCAAATTTTGACTCAGAATATGCTGGTCCAAGATAGTCTGAGAGACTTAGAAATAAATATGACTCTCAATCAAGACAGGGTACACAAGGTGGTTACCAAGAGATGGTTTTTCAGGGGGCCAGGCCCAAGAGGAAGAACTGGAGGACATAAGTGGGTTATTGGACTTGCACTCCAGTGAGATTTGTCTCCCTTATTTTCACCAAGAGGGAGAAACTCTGTTTCAAGAACTTACAAATAATGACTACACCACTGTTTGTAACAATGAGAAAGATTTTAAAGTGTATAACTACTCAGATATGAATATTGATATGGAAATTGCAAATGTATTAGCTAGAGGCATGACTTTCGTGCCGAGTAGATCTTTTGATTTCACTACTACTCTCATAGATATGAAATTGTTTTTGAGGAAGTTGAATTTTTCTCTTTTATACCATGACAACTTGCATAGAGTCAGTGATAATCTATGGAATATAAGATCAATCCATAATCCCCCCCCTCCACCCCAAACTTGTCTTGTATGAGAAACCATGTGAATTAGACCTTAAGAGCTTGCAGAAACACAGAAATGGACATCTCACGAATAATTTGAAAGAAAGTGAGTTAGCCATTCTAGAATCACTGCAAAGAGAGAGAATAAGGGTCATGAAGCCTGACAAGGGGGTGGGCTGGTAATTATGGATGTAGACATGTACCAGAAAAAGATGTAGAAGATCTTGAATGCTGACACATACAAAAACTTCTCATTAAATGAATTGAATGGTGCATATAGGAAGATTCACTCACAATTGAACGACATTTTCATGAAAAGAAGAATTGACATTCACCTTTATAATTATTTAAATATTATTACACCTAGAGTACCTGTGTTCTTCGGCATCCCAAAAATCCACAAGGGCCTCTCTAACCCTCCCATGAGACCTCTTGTTGATGGTAGGGATTCCATCACTTCATCCTGTGCACAATATTTAGATTACAAACTAAAGAAAATTATAGAGAAGGAACAACAGATATGCAAGGATTCATGGAGCTTTTTAGCACACGTTAATGAAATTCCCTATGATGCCAATGACACTCTAGTAACTACTGATGTTAAAGATCTTTATACCGTCATCCCACAAGACATTGGCTTGGAGTAGGTGAACGAGATGCTTAGAGCACAAGGCAGCTCATGACACTATCACTTTAATTTTAGAACTCATAGAATTGGTTCTCATTAACAACTTTATCTCTTTTGATGCAACTACTACCTGCAGAGTAGAGAGGTGGCCATGGGATTGCCATGTGGTGGAGCTTTCGCCAATATTGTAATGGCGTATTGGGAGAAAAAGTTTGTGTTCCAGTCTAGGTATTACCCAAACATCAGATTATATCTCCGATTCCAAGATGATATATGTGTAATTTGGAAAGGTACAAACAGTGAATTGGAGAATTTTTTGAAACACATTAATGAAACCACCACCTTCCTACAATTTACATGGAAATATAGCACTCAATCTATTGATTATCTGGATGTTTCTTTATGTAAAGATCATGTTAACAACAGGTACAGGGCTAGAATATTTAGGAAGGAAACCTATTCTAATTCCTTCCTTCATTTCAGTAGCTCACATCCTTTTCACCAAAAGAGGTCAGTCGTCAAGGGGCAACTGGTTCGAGTAGCCCGGATGACCACCACTTTTAAGGATTTTTTTAGATGAGTGCGATTTCTTAAGTTCCATGATTCTTAGAAGGGCTACACAGGCCAACTTGTTGATGAATTAGCAGAAGTTAAAACAAAGAGACAGAATGGCCATTTCAAACCAATATTGGACAAGCAGCATACAATTTTAGAACTGACTGATTCCCAGAGAGAGGTAGGTGTTGGTGAGACTAACCTCCAGAACATCTGTCCGAGTGGAACAAAAGAGGTTTCATCGGACTTCTCTAAGGCACTTGTTATTACTTATAGCAAGGAAGCTCATGCCTTAAGATCCATCTTTGAGAAAAATTGGCCTATATTGCTAGAAGATTCTTACATGAGACAACACGTGGGAGATAAACCAATGATTATATATAGGGAAGGACTTAACCTTAAAGATTTACTTGAAATAAGTAACCGAAATACAAAATAGACAGGGAATGACTAAGTTGTGGGGCATGTTCATGGTGTCATAAAGTCCACGTAGCCAACAGCTTTACAGTGAGAAATACCACATATTATGTGAACAGTAAATATTCTTGTTCTTCTAAAGCAGTGGTTTACATGGCATTTTGCACTTCCTGCCCATGCTTCTACATTGGTAAAACGAAGAGAAAATTCTGGCAGAGGATTTATGAACACGATTATGCTGTAAAGAAACAAAACTTAAATAATGATTTGGCTAGGCACATTAATTGAAATACTAATCACAAATTCAGTTTTATGGCCATAGATTCAGTGTGTGTACAAGACAACAAGCCATAAGAGCTCCTTTTAGAAATAAATGAACTAAAAAAAAAAATAATTCTAAGCTTGTTTCCTGCCTTTCCTGTGGGTAGTCTAGTCTGGATACAGACTTGCTGTGTCCAGGACTGTTTGTGGGCTTCTAAGCCCCCAAGCCTTTCTGTGTTGGAGGGAAGCCTTCTAGCTTATTTTGTTTCTTAGAACTAGCCAGTTTTTTTGTTTCAGCACTCAAGTCTGTTTCTTTGAGCTCAGCACTTGTTCAGAACTTATTGTAAGCGCTAAATAATCTACAAATTACTACAGCACTCAACTTTCCTCACTGTCTAGAGGAAAACAGTTTCTAGTACTTAACAAATAAGCACCTATCCAGGCATGTCTAAGGGTCAGCTCCCGGTGTTTTCTCCTGTCTACCTGATGAATCTAGGCATCTTGGGGCAATGCAGTAATTGCCTCATGTACACAGACAACCCTCTCCTCCTACCACCCAACACTACAACCTGTGAGAGATGCAGTTATAGAGCCAAACTGGAAAAAAAGCTCTCTTCACCTAAGACTGGACTAGACAGTCAACAGGAGAGGGTAAATACTTGCACCACACCACACTCATCATATAGTCCCTCAAAACCTACCCCACCAAAACACATGACTAGAAACACAAAACACACACCTACATTCGCGGAGGATCTCAGTAAAAACCTGCCCAAGCAACAGTGACCTCCAAAGCAGAAACAGAAGCAACCTCCACCCCCCCCCCAACACAACCCAAATGACACATAGCCCACAAAATCAGTGTGCCACTCAACCACAGCCCATAAGGCATAACAACGTACCCAACACTCTAGTCATAGGTGACTCTATAGTCAGGCACACTGATGTTCCACTCACCAGGCTAAACAAGGAGAAAGTTATTATCAGCTGCCTGTTGGGTGCCAGGATCTTCCACATAACACATGCACTCAGGTCACTCCACAACAAGTACAAATATGACTCTGTCATTGTCCATGTTGGTGTGAATAACCTGAGACATACCTCCCTGGACTACATGAAAAGAGACTTGGAAGAGCTCTCCGATCTTGTAGCCCAGGCAGGTATGACCCTAGCCCTGAGTAGCATCCTGCCATCACCCAGAATGATACCACAGTACAAGGACAAAATGATTGACTTCAACAATTGGCTAAGCTTCTGGAATCATTCTAAGGGGATCCAGTATCTGTCTGCCTAGAATGACATGATCGACAAACCACGATGTTTTGCCAGAGATGGCCTGCACCTGTCGCCCCTGGGATTCCGGATACTGGCTAAGGCTCTAACCACCCTATATTGACTTTTTTAGGCAAGGTTCAAATGACAAATTCACCACTGTAACAGGTACAGGCAAGAAGAATCTGAGGATATTGCTACTCAATGCTAGAAGTCTAAACCTCAAAATGCACTCACTCGAGGCACTCCTTAAAATGGAGAACATCAACATCTGTGCAGTGACAGAGACCTGGTTCAAGGCTCCAGAGAGCACCCCTACATTACCAGGCTATAATTCATACAACTCCTTTCAGCCACCTAACCTGGACCGAAACACTAAAGGCGGAGGTGTGTCCATATTCATTAAGGATATCCACACCTCTAGGCTAGTTGCTCAGCATAATGCAGTCGAGATTATCCAAGTGCAACTAGGTCTGGGCAAGACCGCAATCCAAATTGTAGCTTGCTACAGATCCCCCACCATGCCCCAGGATTCCCACTCCTCATTACTTGATACACTGGAAAATATTAGGGTACAACCTAACACGCTAATAATGGGCAATTTCAACTACCCTAACATTAACTGGGAAAACTACTCGTACCAACTCTTGTGCTCAGTGTTTTCTAGAATTCATAAATTCCAATGCCTTGGATCAACTTATCCACATCCCCACCAGGGGCAGCAATATCCTAGACCTGGTTATTACCAACATGGGCAACCGGTGCTCCCCACCAGAGGTCAATTCCTCATTGGTCAGATCTGACCACAAGCTAATCACCCTAGACATCCACATTCCTCCCCACCCCCCATTAGGGAAACCACAGTAAAAAATTTCTCTAAAGCCAACTTCATGCTTCTTAAGACAGAACTTGCAAACTTCACGATACCCATGCTGACGGACAATAGAGGTATGACTGCTGAATCCTACACAAATGCACTTTATAAGCACTTACACGAGTGCATGGATTGTTCAATCCTTAACAAAGCCAAGATGCTATCCTCCAAAAAAAGGAAGCCAATCTGGCGGTCCCTTGCCATAAACAAACTCTACAACAGAAGAAAGAAACTGTTGCAAAATAGAGTAAAATCCCATGATTGGAGAAACTCCCTGGTCAGCCTCAGTAAGAAGCTGAGATCCCTCATAAAATCCTCCAAAGCTAGTTATGAAAACAAAATTGCCACTGACTCTAAAGACAACCACAAAGCATTTTAAGCTATGTCAAGAATCTCAATGGCAAAACTCAGATCTGCTCTGAGTTACAGCACAATGGCACTAAATACACAGAACCAACTGATATTGCCAACATCCTGGCAGATAGGTTCAATGCTAACTTTACCACCCTGTCATCCCCTAAAGGGCCCATCTCTATACCAGAAGAATGCAAAGTTCCTGTAATCATGGCTGCACAGGTAAAAAACACACTATCCAAAGCCAAGAACACAGCATCCATGGGACCTGACAACATCCCAGGCTGTGTTCTACATGAACTACAGAACGAACTGGCACCCCACCAAAGTACCATGCTCAATCATAGCCTCACCTCAGGCTATGTACCCACTGAATGGTGCACAGCGATGGTTATCCCACTCCACAAAGGGGAAGCCACCACAGACCCCGGAAACTACCGCCCCATTAGCCTAACGAGCCTGGTCTGCAAGGCTATGGAATGTATCATCATGGAATTTATAAACAATGACATTGGTAATTTCCAAACTCAGGACCCCACCCAGTTCAGGTTTGTAAAAGGCAGATCATGTCTCCTAAACCTGATAGTCTTCTTTGAAGCAGTCACCAAAGCCGTAGATGAGGGTAAGGTGGTTCACACAGCCTATCTGGATCTTGCCAAGGCTTTTGACACCATCCCCCACTCTGGAATTATAGATAAATTTACTAAACTAGGTATAAATCCCTATGTCACAGGATGGGTTGCCAAATGGCTCACTGACAGAACCCACACTGTGAATGTAGCAGACTCCAAATCCAACTTCAGACCAGTGACAAGTGGAGTACCACAGGGTCCAGTCCTGGGTCCTCTCCTGTTTGGTATCTACTGCTCTGAAGTACAGGCCAACACAGAAGGTCTTCAGCTAATGAAGTTTGCAGATGACTGCAAACTAGGAGCCATAATCAAAACTCCAAAAGATGTGGACATCCTACAAAAGGGCCTCGCTGAGACAGATGCTGGTGTCAAAGCCATGGCCTCAAGCTCAATGCCAAAAAGTGCATTGTCATCCCTTTTGGTAAAAACTCTGTACCCATGAACTACCACATAGGCGGTAGTCTACTTAACACTGAAAGTGTGATAAGAGACCTTGGAACACAGGTGGACAGTAGTCTCTCCTTTGATAATCACATCACCACAGTAGTCAGGAAATCCTTCTATGTGGCACACCCCATCACAAAAGGTTTCTCATCCAGGAAAAAAGAGGTCATTGTTCCCCTCTACTCATCACTCATTAGACTTATTATAGAGTACAATGCCCCTTTTGGTATGTACCTCACAAGACATCTACAACAACTGGAAAGGCCACAGAAATACCTCACAAAGAGGATTACCAGCCTCAAACAGATGCCCTACGCAGACCGTCTAAAAAAACTGCAGTTTACTCCATCGCATATCGCCTACTCAGAGGCGATCTCTGCCTAACACACAAAGCTATGTCAAACCCAGAGCTTTTAGACATGCTCCACTTAAAGAAATCCCAATCCCTACGAGCTACACGCTCTAGGGACCTAAACCTTGTCACTACAATAAACAGAACATGCTGGAGGGATAGATTCCTGTCCCAGAGACTTCCCATAATCTGGAACAAGCTACCTATCTATATCAAACAAAGCTCCTCATTAGCACTCTTCAAGAAAAATTTTGATGATTGGATGGTAGATAGGAAATTCACCCCGGGGATCACTTCTGTGGCTCTGCTTGATTTAATTTTCTTGGGTGGCGAAAACCAGGGTACCTTTTGGCTAGGTTTATATAGGCCCTAGGGTAAAAAGCCTAATACCTACCTATGAACCTATAAAGTGGCAAATCCACCTACAGATGGATAGTTGGCCAGGACTGAATGAGCGGAGCTCCATTGCCCCAATGTTGAAGTTGAAATCGCTTGAAAGGAAAAAAGTTAAGATAGCAACATCTAAATAAATAAAATTTATTGCATTTTATCCCCATTTTGATATATTCAAATATATATATATATATATATATATATATATATTTTTTTTTTTTCTTTTTTTAACAAACACATTTTTCAACTACATATTTTACACACACATATATATATATATATATACATATATATATATATATATATATATTTTAAACATATATTTATTTTTTACACTTTTACATATTTATTCAATATTTAGCTTATTTAATATATATTTATATGCATTTATTTTTTACATATAAAAAAGAGTGCATGTTTGATATTGGTGTAGTGAACTAAGCAACACTTCTTTAATCAAACATGAAGTCGTTCAGAACTATATATAGTTTGTTTTTATTGAGTATAGACCATATACTTTTTAGAAGTAAGTTATTATATAAAAATGTTCTAACAGTGGTCTTTTACTGTGCATATATATATAAGAAGTTAAGAATTATATTTACAGTTCACTATTAACTTGATAGCAATCGAGTGGCAGGCAGGCGCTTTTTAGAATGTGTGTTTTATATTCATGAGATGAAGTATTTAAATGTTATTAATATTCAAGAGTTGATTCACCAATCAATGTTACAGGAAGTCTATATAGGAAGTGATTTCAAAATTACCAACTGTCTGATGAAGTTTAACATATGGTTTAAACGAAAGTGCTAACCTGATTTTTTATTTTCAGCAAATAAAGGATTTTATGTGACAATTCAACCTTCTAGGTTTGTTCCTTAACCTAGTTTGCTGCCAGTGGAGTCTGTGAACTGCTTTTGTTTCAGTTCTGAGTTTACAGTGTGTTTTTTTGCATTTTTCAGTTTAATATTAATTTGCCACACAAAAGATAGTAAAATCTAATATGATGCAGAGTTTTGAAAGATCGAGACTTGCGTTAAAGTATATCCCCTGGATTCAATAAACTCAATGCAGGAATAGTACTATTCCTGCACGGAGTGGTTCTTGTCCATGTAGCCTCAGCAGCACACCTTGCATATTCATGAAGATGCGCTGCTGTTAAGGCTAATTGGACAAGAAGCATGAACGAGTGGAGGGGGCGTGTTTAAGTAGTGCACAGACTACGAACACACCCCATGCACTCAGAAAGTGCCATATGGCACTTTCTAAACCTGATTCAGCATAATATTAAAAAATGTCTCTAATATTATGCCAGCATTTCAGTGTCCACGGACACTAAAATACATACTGGAGCAGGCAAGGAATGCAGGGGGTGTGTGACAGATTCTGTGACACATACCCTGCATTGTAAAAATGTCGTACGACACCTCACAACCTGCAAAAGCAGGAAATGTGAACAAAGGCACAAATAATGGGGGGACAAAGCCCTAGAAAGGGACACTTCTTAAATATTGCCCTCACAAACTTAGAAAGTTGATAGAAAATAGGTCATGCATTAACATAAATGTCTGAAGGATAACTGTCTGAAAGTCAGATGTATGCTATTATTCCCTGATAGCAGTCCATGTGGACAAAGGCACAAATAATGGGGGGACAAAGCACCAAAAAGGGACAGTGCAAAAATATTGCCCTCACTAACTTAGAAAGTTGATAGAAAACAGGTCATGCATTAGCACGAATTTCCGAAGGATAGAAGCCTGAAAGTGAAATGTATGCCATTATGTCCTGACTGTAGTCCTCAATAACTTGTCAGAAAACCACAATACTCACTATATAACCTAATAAAATAATAATAATATAATAAATCCTTTTTTTACATGCTAAGGAATGTTTAAGCGCAGTTAAGCAGGTGTATGCATTATGGCCCTCTGCTTAGCATTGCTTAAACATTCTGTAGGAGATAAATAAAAATATACAGCTAACATTCCTAAACTGTGATAGTGTAGTGGTTAGACTCCTGGATTTGTATGCAGGAATTCATGGTTCAAGTACCAAGACAGGCAAGTTATTTTTATATGGGAAAGCAGTGTTAAAATTATTTTTTTAAACTTAAAGTATGTAGTAACTGTTTTTTGTCAACCAGGGTAGTGTAGCTGGTGTCAAATGGAAGTGTGAGTGCATGTAACATGAAATCACCCATGTATACACAAGTGTCCCATACAGTATAGTCACACCCCTTGCTAATGTAATGAAAGCACATAGAGGAATGTCATGTAAAATAAATCATATACAGCTAATAAATAAAGCCATTATCTTAACATTTTTTAAAATGAAAAGTGAGCAATGGTCAGCAATGCTCAGCTATGCTTACCAGGTTTAAGCATTGCATCGCTTATACGTGATTGCTAAGCAGCAGGTAGCTCAGCTAAGCAGATTTGTGCACTGTTAAGCAGTGCTCAGCAAATACCCCTTTAAGTATTATTCAACCCAGCTCAGCAGGTTTACTCATTGCTAAGCTGTGCTCAGCATTTTCAAAATGGTCTAATGATGGCAAAGGGTGGGAATATGGCCTTATTTAAAGTGTGCAGGTGGGAATACAGCCATAACCTGTTTAGTTTGATCTCTGCAAGAACATGTCTGGCATTGGAGAGGGACCGAGCTTTCAGGCGCAGTGTGCTGGACCATTCAGGAGTCCAGGGTTATGGCTGGACTCCTTGTCGAAAACCATGATGACAGACTGCTGCAGGGCCAGTACTAAGGCTCACAATACAAAACAGAGGCCTGGGATAATCTTGCACATGATCTCACCAGTGCTACTGGCATCCCCTGGACTGGTGACCAGGTATGGCACCACTATGCTGACCGAAAGTGTAGGAAGGGGGTGCTCTTTGCCCAGTGGATCCAAGATGTATGGGGGCACAGAATGCTCCAGTAGGTAGTAAGTATCACTATCAAGTAGTTTGTAGCAAATACTAGCCTGAAAATGTGATGGACAGGTATGCATAATGATTGTTTCTCTCCCCTACAGCTGCAGCAGAGAGGGCTATGAATATCAAAGCCCATGGTGACAGACTGCTGAGGCTGCACCTACAGGCTGGTGAATACAAATCTATTTTGCAGTATATTGTTCAAATAGCTAAGGAGTACATTGCTTACTACTAGTAGGTATACTGTTAACTGTGTGAAGTGAATAAATAAAAATGTTTGACAGACTAATATTGATGTGCAATAAAACTACCTACAAAAAGCTGCCGTTTATTCTGATATGTTGTTGTAGACATTTAGAATGTATACAGATTCTTCACAGCAAATGTGGCTGTGACAGCATACATTAAATGAGCTTCTTCTGTGAACCAGCTGTAAGAAAAACTGTAGATGGTGGAGATGTAAAACAAAATATAATTGAAATGTGAAATATGTACTGCACTATGCGCAGAACCATTAATAGTAATGTGTAAAGTTTCAAACTGTGTTCCGTCCAGCATTGTCTTGTGTTAACCTTTGCTTTCCAGATTGTAGTAATCCAAAGGATTAATGCACAGTACAATAACTATCTGTCATGCATGCATCAGAGGATTACAAGTTCAGACTGTCTAACCAAGAGACTATTAGGTAGAAACCAGTGAAACTAGAAACAGCAGTTCCCCAGTAGCTCAGTGTAATGAGAAATATCTTAGTTGTTAATTTTGCACACACAGACATGGTTCAAATCCACGGAGTGGTACTAAGATGTGTGCATATCTACACACAAGGAATCAGGAATAAATGTAAAAACAGTCAGGTAGTGTAACGGATATTTTCTCCACATATTGTACAGGTAAGGAAATGTTGGTAGTAGCTGTATGAAGGGTATACTAATAAACTATGAACAACTGTTCAACTGTCCCACCACATGCCTGCAAATGAAAGCAGGATAGGTACATACAACATGCACTCTTCCTAATACATGTCTTTCAAGTGTCACACTGTCATGGCTAGTGGTCACTGCTGACAATAACCCAGGACACAGATAGGAAACCAGTTGAAATATGCCAGTAGCACACTCACATAATAGTTCAGGGTACCCCTCCTGTGCCAGATATGTAACCCTGACATGTACAAGTCCTCTCTAGTCATTTATGCAGAGTTGTCACAGTTTGCCCCATACCATTGCAGGCTGACAATTTAATAGGTATGTTTGTGCTACAGAAGCTATGGGCCATAGGCAGATGTAAAATGAGGGCAGACCAACAGAGTATTGAGCAGTACTGTTGTGGAAAATAGAAACATAAATAGTTGCTAATGGACTTTTTGTCCCTCCTCATCTGGATCAGTACAATAATTCATATACTATGGTCTATGTTATACTCCAAACCTAATGTTGGGACTTCTGTTCTATTATTTTTCATATATTTGATTGGTTGCATGTTAACATACCTTGTTCAAATACCATTGTTAGTGGCCTGTTGCTGTCAGTGTTACTGGCATGCTTGTATGATGCATGCTGTTGTTCCATTTATGCACGTGCTTGTTTTGCTATGCAACTGTTCTAAATATGTTTTATGAGGTTAATTGAGACACCCATGCATGCTGTTATAACTGATCTGGTGTTGTTCATGACTAACCAACATATTTTTAAAACCTCAACACCATAGCATGTTTGAGAAGGCAGATCCTGGTGGATCCACTTGTCCCAACTCATCTGGCAATGGCACCAGGCCTCAGCATGTCTGGGACCTAACCGGGGACTTCCTCATCCGCAGGTCCTGCACTATCTTCAGGTGGAACCATCTCAGGGGATGGGGCCTGACCCCCTGGGTGTAGGTGTGGACAGGAGCCTGTCACCCACAGTCAGTTCCGGGGTTTGGTACACAGCACCATCCAAGCCGAATTGGCTGGGCGGCTGCACCAGATTGAGGGCTGTCTGGTGAACTTCAAGGGGCAGAAAGCCCTCATGTTCAGGCCCCAGCACAACCACCTTTTGGGCTGTGAAGGAACAGCGGTGACTGCCCATGGATGGGGACCTCAGTCCCACTGCATCCATTTGTGAGGTCATGGGCTTCTGATTCCCAACCACCCTCCCCGTCAAAGGTGTTTACCCCCCATGTGTCATATACTACCCCTGTCTGCTGTCTTGTCTGTCTTGTCTGTCTGCAAATGCAACCTATCCCACCCAAACTATCTCCCCAAACATACCTGCAGCCCTTCCCCAACATCTCACTCTCACCTTAAAAAAAGGGCATCTGTCCCGCAAAAAACATTGCCCCATACATAGCTCTACATTTCACCACCATGTCCAATTATGTAAATCAATCTACAACCAAATTATTCTACAAATATATGTTGCCAGCATCCCTGTCTGTGGGGTGTCTGTGGGGTGTGAGGCTGTAAATTACAAATTTGCCACATCAGGCACAGCTGTTGCTGCCAAAGAAATGTAGAGCTATGGTCCTTTCTTACACTCGTCCTGCACATCCCTAGCTGCTTTTCATAATGTTTTACCCCCTGTTTGCACCCATTTCACCACTTTCCTGTCACCCTTTTTTATTTTCTTTAAAGAAAATTAGTGTGTGTGTAAGCAGGAGTAAGTGGTGCTAAGTGAAACTAAGAAGGTTTATTTAACCATCTCTTAGCAATGCTTAGCACAGCACAAAACCATGCAAACCCACTTACAACTGCTTAAAAGTACCTTAATCGCTCTGTCTCCATCAGCCATTGTTCTGCCTGGCAACAAAATAATCAACCCTGTCAAATCTCAAACCGGGGACAGCGTGCACTACAATCACAGCAAAGTACCACTACACCATCTGAGCTGTGGGAATCTGTAATGCTTTTACAAACATATCATTCATTCTAGTCATTTAACATTAATGAAAATAAGTACTCGCTTCATACTCTAGAACTCAGGAGCCTGTGCACAACATTCACAGCAACATACCTGTACACCATCTGAGCTGTAGGAATTTGTAATGATTTTACAAACATATGATGCACAACGGTCATTCAATATAAGGGGGAATTATATATCCATAATACTGTTATATACATACATATGTGTATATACATTATATATATATATATATATATATATATATATATATATATATATATATATATATATATATATACACACACACACACACACACACATATATATATATATATATATATATATATATATATATATATATATATATATATAAGAAGGTGCACGTGATCGTACAAAACTGGTGCATGAAGTAAATCCACATAAATCACCAACAAAATCTCCAGCACTCAGCTAAAAAAGAAATAGACAGCTGCTGTTTAGAGAAGTTTATTGCAGCACAGTCTGCATCCACATCCACAGACCAGTGACTGGTTTCGCCAAAAGTGTCATCAGTGTGCGCCATAATGGACAGAAATCCAGATTTAAATACAAAAACAATAGGCAGCAAATTTTAAAGTTGTAAACACCTCATTTCAAACTCAAAAATACAAATCAAATTACAATAATTGAATATCATAGTTTGAAATAGGTGCTCTCTATTCCCACCACCAAAACCAAATAAATATATAGACCTGATACCTAATTTAAATAGTAATACATGTATTCCTAACTGGTCAGTATCCTGAATCAGTGCTGATACTAATGCATACATATATGCATACCAATATTATGTTATATACAAATATGATTATATACTTTCATGCCACACCCCCCCATATATATACACATATATACATGTATATATATGTATATGTACATATGTATATACTCATATGAACATATTACTAAATGCATAACTACTTGTGCTTGCCTACATATATCAATATCTAATTATCTAGTACATCAGTATAATCAAAACTACATGCACTAGGATGTATACTCCAATAGATGTAGACTCCCACATATGCCTTTCTGTGTGACACACCATAAGTGTGCCTCTTGTTAACCCCCAAAACACCCATCCAAATTTACTAATTATAGAAGATACTATTAAGGACAAAATCATACCTAAGTAGATAAAATACCTTAACTAACTACACCATCCCTGCTAGCTGCCATTGGTCATTTAGGCCTGGTTTAAAGAGGGCGCCTAAACTGACTATCCAACAATGTTCTTTTTCAGTCAATATTTTGTGTTTAAGCGTGATATTATCTTCTGATATTGTTACCATATCTAGGCCTACAAACAAAAATGAGCCATAGTATGAATTAACTTGTGTTTGTATAAGGCACTACGAACACTCTGACACTTGATATCGCTAATATGGAGGGCTATCCTCTGTTTTAATGCACATGAGGTCTGGCCTATATAAAATACCCCACATTGGCATATAGCCATATAGACCACCCATGTGCTAGTACACTTTATTAAGTATTTGATATCAAACACCCTCCTAGTATTGACAGATGTAAAAGACTTAGTCTTGGACATCAATTTACAATATTTACAAAAACCACAATATGTGCTCCCCACTATATTTCCAGGCTCTTTGGAAAATACATGGTTGCCTTTTTTGAAAGTAGAAAAATGTTGCCCTAAAGATTTTCCTTTTCGATATCCAAAACTACACTCTTCATGAACTACTTGTGTGAAAAAAAATCAGAATGCAAAATATTATGGATATAATAATAATATATAATAATAATGGATATTAACTGACTATTTGACATTTGTTACTCTGACTACAATCCTCACATTATCCTACTGCTTCCACAAAAACAGACATTGTCTGAGGAACAGATCAAACATAACAGGTGAACCCTTGGCAGTCTGTGGACATCAGGACAATTGAGAGGTATGTCAGAGACATATCACTGTCAGACATCAAGCCACACAGAAAATGCATGTCCAGATGAACCCTGTTAAACTAGCAACTCTCTATGTCTATAACAGCACTACTGACTTACAATCTATACCCCAATTCTGGAGCTTTGTTCACCATGTTGCTGGGCTGTCTCCATATGACCTCTCCTGAGAGGTATTCCCAACTACTGTCTGTGAAGCTGTAGCCCCCACACCTCCGTAATGTCCTCCACACAGGGAAGGAAAAAGGGCAAGGCACACATGAAGGCTGTAAATTATAGCACTGTGTTGCTATGGCATTGGCAAATGAAAAGACAACACAGCTGCTCTGGATGAAAGTAGCAAGTGGGAGACACCAATTGGTGCACAGGCCATTACCTGCTCATGAGCAGTACCTACAAAAGGCAAGCTGCTACCTATGCAACACAGGTGTCAACCCATCTATACAAAGACAGACTGTGACTACACAAACCTAAGCATTTGCATTGTTGTGAGGGAACTCCTGAGCACTATAACAGGTATGTCAATCATGTAAGCAGGTAATGGAATGCAGAAGGGGGATGCAATGATGTCAAATGGGATATTAAACAGTAGGCTGCAACAAGACCTACTGGACTCACATGCTGCTGTCTAGCACCTATGGCCATTACTGCTTGCCCTGCCTGCATTGACATGGAGCACATCTCTGGCCCCTGAGTCACCCCAGCAAAGGTCAGCTCATGTATGACTACTAATGGAGTCTATGTTGTCCAATACTGAGTGCATCACTGGTAGGCCAGCTACCTAAGATGTTGGAATTACTCATATGTCACCTGTGAATGGTACTCTGATACATATGCTTGTCTCACAAATGTAAGAGATGTACATAGGGTATGGGCATACTACACGACAGGCGCAGATGTATGTGCTGAACTGTATGTGACATACTGAGCCCATACCTGGCAACTGTCCAGAGTTTTGCAGACTAGCCACATGTCTGCCTCATATTTGTAGTCAATGCCTCAGACAGTTGTGCATTGTCTGGCACATCACTGGCAACCCATTAAAGACTGAAGTCATAACAAATTAGCATACATTTCATTGTCAGATGTCATATCCTGCAGAGTTCACCTGTGAATGTGACATCGTCTTTGCTGGTAGATAAGTGTGTTTCAGATAGATTCATAAAGTGACACTATTTACTGGCCTTTGCCCACCACTGATGTGTGCCTTTGTACAGATGTCTTGCTCTAACAGGAGCAAGGTGTCTTACCATGACACCCATGTCAATGCAAGTTTACCTTCTCCTGTAGGATGCTGACATTTGTGCAGTCACTGACACCTGCTTTCTAGCTGTGGAGAGCACACCAACCTTGCCAGGTCACTCATCCCATTATACATTCTGACACCAAATGGAGGCCTGCAAAGGCACAGGAGGTGGAGTGTTGAACATTCACATACACGTACACACCTCCAGGCTGGCCAAACAGTATGTCGCATGTGTGACATCCTGAAAGCAGTTAACAGTTGACAAAACCCCTATTCAAATCATACAGGCCAACAACCATGACTATGGACACCCACCACACCTATTGGGACCTGCTGGAATTTGTCAGGATTCAGTCGTCTACCCTGCTCCTGGGTGATTTCAAATACCCAGTCATAGTCTGCCTGATCTATGCCACCTGAACATGAATGCACATAGATTCCTTGGCTTTGTCAATGGCAATGCAGTGGATCAGCCAATCAACAATCCTACAGCAGGTGGGAATCTCATGTACCTGGTCCTAGCCAATATGAGTAGTCACTGTAGCACTCCTACAGTGCCATCTCCCTTGGTAATATCTGACTACATAGCCATCACTCTTCAGGTCACCATCTCCCTGCTCCCCACCCCCCTTTACAATGTCAAACAGAATGAACTGTACACAAATTACTATAAATCCCCTCAAAGTAGGTAGATGTAGCTGTACAGCCAACGTCCCATTTCTTGGAACTAGCAGCAGTGTCCAGGCCCACATGACAATACTATGTGGGCATCCACATAGCTGTATGGACTCAGCAGTACCTGACAGGACAACATCATCTCCCTCAAGGTAGGGTAAATGCCTGTGGTGGATGGCAGCAATACACAAATATCATAATAGATGGAAACAATTTCTGGATGGGCCAATAATGAACAGGTGCCTCATCGTAAGCAATGTCACCTTGGTCTGTACAAGCAAATAATGGCACAGGTGATGTACCCTAAGGCTGTCCTTGAGTGCAAATCAGACACATCCACCAAGGAAAATCACTAGGCCTTCCACAAATGTGTGTGCAATTCCAGAGGAAACACAAAATCACTTTGTAGTGGTGGTCAATAACACCACATGCACATATGGCATAGATATAGGCAACCAGCTCCAGACAGGTGAAGTGTAAACACCACTCCCCTGTCCCCTCCAGTGGTACACATGTGCATGTACAGCACCTGCCCCCTTCCCCTCATCATCAGGAAGCATTTCCATAATTCCCTCTCAAAGGCAACACACAGAGGTCCCCATAGTCATGATACCATCCCTGGCTGCATCCCACATGAACACAGGCATGGGCTGTCAGATCCATTCTGCACTGTAGTCAACCACAGCCTGAGCATCGGTGTCATCCCACCAGCACAGTGATCAGCCACTATCATCCCTATACACAAAGGTGGAGCAATCCACCAACCCAGACATTATGAGGCACATCAGCCTAACTAGTCTGCTCTGTAAGGGCATGGGAGGCAATATCAAGGATTTTATGAACAGGGACATCGGCAACATCAAAATACCTGGGCCCACACACCATGGTATTGTCAAGGGGAGATCAGGCCTGTGAAACCTGATTGACCTCTCTGCAGTGGTCAACAAACACAGGGATGAGGGGAAGATGGTGAACAATGCCTACCTTCACCTAGCCCAATCCTCTCACACTAATCCCCAGGTGGGCAGGATACATAAGCCTACACAGCTAGGTACCAACCTGTACATTACCAGATGGGTAGCTAACTGGCCCAATGATAGTAGACACTCAGTAAAAGTAGTAGAACCCACCTCTAATAGTAGATTCATCCACAACAATGTACCCCAAGGATCAGTCTGGGAGCCACTACTGTTTGAGATACATGCAACTGAGGCACAGGACAATAGCCCCATCACGGCTGTGAAGGTGCAGTCGGGACTGCCTGCAGGTGGGGATGCCAGTCCCACTGTATCCATATGGGGGCTCATGGGCCTCTGATTCCCAAACACCCTCCCTGTCTAAGGTGTTTACCCCCCACGTGTCATAGACTGCCCCTGTCTGCTGTCCTGTCTGTCTTGTCTGTCTTGTCTGTCTCCCTACCCAACCTACCTCCCCAGACCTACCGACAATCCTTCCCCAACATCCCACTCTCACCTTAATGAAGAAAAAAGGGCATCTGTTCCCAAAAAGTTATTGCCCCATACATAGCTGTCCATTTTGCAGAGGTGTCCACTGGACACATTTAATCCAGTCCGATTGGCTTGACAACACATCTGTTGTCCTCACCCCTCTCTCTGGGGTTTGAGTGTCCAAATTCACCTCCAAATTATGTACAAATGCACAGCTGTTACTGTATATGAAATGGACAGCTACACCCATCCTGCACATCTCTAGCTACCTTTCATATTGGTTTTCCTTCTGCGTGCCCCTTTCCCACCACTTTCCTATCACCCCTTTTTCTTTTCTTTTAAATAAAATAGTGTGTGTGTAAGCAGGAGTAGGTGGGAGTAAGTGAGTTTGCATGATGCTAAGTGAAGCCAAAATGGAGTAAGTATCTGTATGGCTAACCATATGTTGGCATTGCTTAGTGTCACGCAAACCCGCACAAACCTGCTTAAAGCCACTTAAAACTGCTTAAAACTGTTTTAACCACTCTGTCTCCATCAGCCACTGTTCTGCCTAGCAACAAAATAATCAGCCCTGCCAAGTCCTGAACCCAGGACCCTGTACACTATAGTCAGAGCAATGTACCACTACACCATTTGAGATATAGGAATTGCTGATGCTTTTTCAAACATATCTTGCAGTAGAATCATTCAACAGTAGGGAAAAATCTCTGTGGAATCTCTCAGGTTTTATACATCTACATATACAGATATACATGTATGGAGATACATATAGATGAAAAATATGTTAAAATACATACATATACATATATATATATATATATATATATATGTATATATATATATATATATATATATATATATATATATATATATATATATATATATATATACATGCTCATAACATGTAGTGCACTCATATCTCAAACCATACCTCTTAACCTGTTAGTGCAAGAAATCTGGGCAAAGGCTGTAAAAATGGGGGGACAATGGACCACAGCTAGGGACGTATTTCAAATATTGCTCTTACAGATATAAAAATGTGCTAGAGTAACAGGCTTTATTTCAGCATAACATGTTCTGAAGGATATGAGGTCTGGAACTGACATGATGTCATCATTTACTGACAGAAATCCACAGATCATCACAGTGATTTACCAGAGAAATTAGAATAATTTGTGAAACAGCGACAAAATATGAGCAATCAACCTGGATGTTCTGCAACAATCTGGCCAGTTGAGAGGTATGCTCAGAACCCCCTAGAGGAATTAATCTAGATCAAGCCTGACAAAGTGGGGGGAGAAAGCCATGAAAATAGGGACATATCTGAAATACTTGACTAGATAAGCTGAGACAGTTGCTACAGTAATACCATCTGTTCTAACATATATTGACTGAAATAGCACAACTCCAAGACTCATTATGAGCCAGACAACTGGACATCCTACGAATATCTGGACATAACATGACATTAGGGAAAGTACACTAAGCTGCTTAGCATGTCACCAAGCACCGTCCAAACTACAGACTGACACAACACTCCCCCAAGTCAGCTATGGGGAATTACAGATTCATTTACAAATATATCAGGCACTACAGGGATGTAACAGTAGTGAAAAACAGTCACCGGTGTGATCCTGCATACCCACAATCAGTTTCAACACAGTCACATACTGGTAAGCCAAATGAACACTAGAATATAATGATTGTGTCAGCATAAAAAATATCAGGTATGACACTCACACACTACTCCTACATATACTGCCCCAAGTCACAGTGTAGTCTGACTCCTGTGGTGGTACGGAACATGTCTCAGTCTGCCCCTACAAACATATACAGCTGACAGACCACCAAAAACTGGAGCAGCATGCACAGTCACATAGAAAAGGAGCCATGACACTTAAATGTACCCCCTCCCTACACAGAGCAACAAACATTTACACACTACACTGCTGCACAATCCTGACAGTCTGTTAACTGCTACACATACACAGACCCCTCAACTGTACAGATTCCCACAGAATGTCCAGGCTTTGTCCTCATATATATGGCCTCTTCCTTATAACATGTCTGGCATTCTGCTACATCACTAGGATGATATCAGGAAGGAAGGTACTAACTAATGATATACCATACCTATCAACCTCTTACTGCATGGCATCTGGACAAAGCCTGACATAATTGGGGGACAGATGCCCAAGCAAATGGGCACAATTGAAATATTCTGTTATAAACTGAAAAAGTTGCTGGTGTGACACAGTTTGTCATAACATATCTTAACTGGGGGATATGAAGTCAGAAACACAAATGGAAGTTAGCATTTACTGACTGCAATACCAAGGGTATTCTGATTTGCCAAGGGCAACAACTGTTGGAGGAACAGACCAGACATAAGAGTCAAACCTCTGGCCATTCTGCAGATAGCTCTACAGTTGAGTGTTATGTCAACCACATAACACTGTCAGACTGAGACCCACGTAGAATATTCATGTCCACTCAAACCCTGTTAAACTAGCATGAAAACAAATGTATAACAGCAATGCTCACATTTTGTACCTATGTCTGGACCTTCACCCCCATTTTGTTGGACTGTCTCCACATGCTGCTGTAAGAGGTATTTCCAACTACCCTCTGTGATGCTGTTGTTCACACACCTCCATGATGTCCTTCTCACAGGCAAGGAAAAGGGGCAATGTCCACATGATGTACTAAATTATAGGAGTGTGTTGCCATGCCATTGATTATAGGAATAACAACACAGCTGTTCTGCATGCAATTAGCAAGTGGGTGACACCAATTGGTGCACAGGCCATCACCTGCTCATGAGCATTACCTACAACAGGCAAGCTGCTGCCTATGCAAAACAGGTCTATATCTCTACATGGGTAGACAGAAAGACACACACGCACGCGTGCACACACACACACACACACACACACACACACACACACACACACACACACACACACACACACACACAGACTGAAAAAGAAACAGGAATTGGAATCCAAACCAACAATACTTGGGAAAAAAAGGTATGTCAAACAAGTAAGCATGTAATAGAATGCAGTAGGGGGTATGCAGTAATGGGATATAGTATGTTAAACAAATATGTCTCAACAAGACTTGCTGTACTGATATATTGCTGATCAGCACCTATGTCCATAGCATCTGGGTCTGTCTGCAGTGACATAGATCACAGCTCAGGCCCCTGAGTCACCCTAGGAAGGAATGGCTCACATATGTCTACTACTGGAATGTCTGTTGAACAATATTGACTGAGACACTGCTAGGCCAGCTACTGAGATGTTGTAGATATCCATATGTTACTTGTGAATACAACTATGATATACATGTTTGTCTCACAAATCTGAGAGACCTATACAGGGTATTTGCATAGTAAACTACTGTTGGAGGCGTGTGTGTTGAACTGCATGTGATATACTGAGCTTATACCATTCATCTGTCCAGAGTTATGCACACTGACCATATATGTGCCTCACATTTGTAGTCATTTATTCATACAGTTCTGTTTTGTCTGGCGAATCATTGGCAAATCTGTGAAGACTGACATTAGAACATACTAGCATACATATGAGTGTCAGACATCCTCCAGGGTATTTATGTGAATGCAAAGGCTACTGTGCTATCATCTTGCTATGATTTAAGTGTGTTGCAGCAATATTAAGAAAGTGTCACTAATTTTGGGCCATTGCTCCCATGTATGTGTGGCATCCTCCAGATATCCTGCTCTAACAGGTTGAGAGGTATGACTGAGCAGCAAGAGTGTAACTACAGTGTGCTATACTGACATAGAACAGAAATGTATTTCATGTATGACCTATGCACATGTATGTACAGTATGAGTAGTTGTACCTGGAAGCCTCAAAACAACAGACATGAGATGCAAAAATGTCAGGTAAATAAGCTGTACATATTGTATATATGTGTAATTTTAGTTTCCATGCATCCAACACACACATATTTCTAAGGCTACTGGTTGTTGCATTGCCCTAACATAGACATGGGTACTAGTATAAGCATGATTATCAGGTTGAAATTGGAGAGGTGTCCAACTGTGTTATGAACTTGTGTCCATGCCTACTACAAATAGCTATATGAGCACCTACATAGCTGTATGAACTCAGCAAGACCTCACTCGTAAAACCTGCCTCTACCAAGGTAGAGTAATCCCCTTTTCTGGACAGCAGCAATACACAAACCACATAATTGATCACTATATTGGCTGTGCAGGGCCAAGTAGGAGCAGGCACCAACTTGGAAGCAAGTCAACCTGTGTCTGAATGAGCATATAAGGTCACAGGTGAATTACTGTAAGGCTAACTATGAGTACAAATTGGACACATCCATCAAGGCCAGTCACAAGGCTGTCTTCACATATGTCTTCAGTGTCAGAGGAAACAACCCACCCCACCCTGTAATGGTGGTCAATCACACCACATACACACACACCATAGCTATAGCCAAACCGCTGCAGACATGTTAAGGGCAAACATCATCCCCCTGTCCCACCATCAGTATAGGTGGATATCCACAGTACCCACACCACTCCCCTCATCATCAGGGAGCAGGTGCATAATGCCTATTCAAAGTCAACAAAAGTAAGTCTCCATAGGACCTGATAACATTCCTGTCTGCATCCTACATGAACTCAGGCATATGCTCCCAGCTCCATTAAACGCTGTATGCAAGCAAAGCCTGAGTACCATTGACATCCCATCTACAAGGAAGGTGGCCACTGTCATCCCTCTACACAAAGGTGAATGATGAATGGTAGGTTATGCAATGTACTGGTCCTCAGTGGAAGAACATGACACATCAGAACCAGGAATGCAATACAGGTTCATATTGTACTGATACATGACAGGGGTATGATGTGGTTGTAAGTGGTGGCTAATGATAGTCAATGTTGATGTGCAGGTTCTGTAAATAACTTTGACCAATGTATGAGGTCCTGTGAAGTGTTTCCATGTTTATGTCTTCCAGGTGATATGCAGCGGCAAAGACAACCAGCATATACTGCAGCCAAAAATGCAGCCATCACGGATGCCATCATCCAGCACCATGGGGTGATGTTTAACCATGGCCAACACAATCTGTGAAAGTGGACCACCCTGTGGGATGACCTTGTCTACAGCGGTAACAACTTGGAGGCACATACGATCAGGTCAGGCATCAGGCAACTGACCTGATAAATTGTGCCAGGCAAAGGGCTGCTGCCATGTCCAGGGACAATACAGCTACACAGACCCCACTTAAGGCAGCAGAGGAGCTCCTTGCCAAGTTTTGGGCAGCCCCCACACACCAGCCAACACAAGAAACACAAGTCATGGAGGTGGATAGTACCCAGGCAACAAGCGAGGAGCGTCCAGGTAAGGCCCCAGTGCACATCACTTGAACACTGTAGCAGTCAGACTGGATTCTGTAGAGTATCTAGATGCATATATCAGGTCAAACTGCATTTGTGGGTGGGGTTTTCTAATGCACACAAGTGAACATCTATGGTGAAGGACGGCAAAGTGTGTACTATAAGAGCTTGTACTGTACATGTGCAGAAAAGTAGCATTCATCTTGTACCAAGGCCAGATGTGAGTCTGCTGACAATACCTCTCCCTCACAATTACATAGGTCTTTCTGGTCTGGACATGAGACAGCGGCCTGAAGCCAGTGAGTATGGGATTGTCCTGTTGTGGCTCACCAGTTCCCCAGGCATGTTAGTGTCATGCATGTTACCATGCACACAACTGTTACTCTCAGCCATATTGCGATATGTGCATGTTCACTTGTGGTGGGGTTAACTGCATTGCATCACAGTGGTCATCACAGGGGCCTATTTGCAGAAGATGTAACATATATATAGCATACCTCCAAACCTGTCATTGCAAGAAATCTGGAGTACGACTGACAAAATGGGAGGAACAAAGGCCCAAAACTAGGGACATGTTTTAAAATTAATCTTATACAGTACATATAAAGGTGTACACACCCCTGTTAATATGCCAGGTATTTGTGATATACAAAAATGAGATCACTATAAAACATTTCTAAACTCTTCCAACTTTAATGTGACCTATAGCCTGTACAATTCAATTGTAAAACAAACAGATCTGTTAGGCAAACAATTATGATAAATAAAAAATGTACAATAAGCTAGATGCATAAGTGTGCATGGGCTGAAGCTAATACTGTGTTGTAGCAGCATTTGGTATAATTACAGCATTACATCTTCTTGGGTACACACCTGCCATCAATTACAGAGACTTCTTGATTACCACCAAATAATGGTCAACTGTCCTACTAGGATTTTCCTGACATTTACCCAGTTGTCTGCTACAGCAACAGACATGGTTTGCACAGAGCTTACAAAGCATCAAAGGGATGTCATTGTTGAAAGGTATCAGCCTGGAGAAGGGTACAAAAACATCTCCACAGCATTGCATATACCATGGAACACAGTGATGACAGTCACCAAAAAGTGGTGAAAAAATGGGGCATAAGTGACATTACAAAGAAGTGGACATCCCTCAAAATGTGTTGAAAGACAAGACTCAAACTGGTCAGGGAGGCTGCCAGGAGACCTACATCAACAATAAAGGAGTTTCAGGAATCTCTGACAGGTACTGGTTGTGTACTACATGTAACAACAATCTCCCGTATTCTCCACATGTCTGGCCTATGGGGTAGGGTTGGAAAATGGAAGCCTTTTCTCACACAGAACAACATCCAGGTTTGGCTGAATTCTCAAGAACAATACATCAGGTTTCCCAAAGCATGTGGGAAAATGTGTTATGTTGTAGTGAGACCAAGGTTGCACTGTTTGACCACCCCATGTCAACATCTGAAGAAGCAGCAGGAGCTGTGAAAGCACTTATGTTGTTTTAAAATCAAAGATTGTTCATCTTATGCTGAGACCCTGGTGTTCTCTCATCAGTCTACTTTTTTGGACTACATTAATTTACATATGTTGTCTTCCACTCACAGGTGGACATGGTGGTCGTGGTCTCTCCCGCTCAGAATCTGATGTCAGTGTCTCTGCAGAGTCTGACAATGATGGTGGTCATAGTGGGGCACAGGTGGGGTTGTCAGGGGCTCAATCTGTGCCATCGGTTGGCATCCCACAGTCATCCACAATGTCCCCACACACAGTCACAATGCCCACACATACCCCATCTCCAGAAGCCAAAGATAATGGACAGCTGGCAGGTGGTGGCATGGAACAGGCTAGTGTGGTGACTATGGCAAGTGTGAGTGCAACCACTAGCTACAGCCAGAGTGCAGGTGAGGTCCCACACAGGCAGATGGACAAGGGTGCTCAAAGGAGGACTGCTGCCTGTCAAGCCACTGTCACAAGTGCCATAGCAGGTGTCACCAGACGCATGTCTTGGGTTGTCATGGATGCACAGACACGTAGTGAATGCAACACCAGACAACTCAGCGTCTTAGATGCAACTCTTCCTGGCTTACATGGTGACATACATGACCTTGTTGAGGCCACATGTTAAAATACTGAGGTCATGAATAGATGGTGGGGTAAGTCCTTGGTAATCCTCAACTGTGGCATGTCTGTGCTAGAGCGTGTGGTGGGAGCTGGGCATCGGCCACATAGACATAGGTCAGCACCAGCATCAGCTGAGAGTTTAAGGGGCCATGCACCTTCACACTCCTGTAGTGGCAGTACCACCAGCACTACTGAAAGGGGGGTGCTGCCCACACCACAATGGAGCAGACCATGGGCATGTGGTCCTGACTGGTCCCATCAAGGACATGGATCCAGCAGTCAGCAGTCACCTTCAGGAAGCAGTACTGCATCTAGCCGTAGGTCTGGTGGTGTCAGTGAGACCCCTGGCAGGACCAGTTTCCGTGTCCGTGGCCAGAGATAGTGAACTTTACACCCTGCCATGTATGGGCCACAGCTGTCCAACATACCTCTGTGAAGGGCAGCCACATGGCATGACTGTGAGGTTGAGGTCTCTGGGGCATGTGGTGTGGATGGATTGGTTTCTTCAGATGTAGCATTTGTGACAGAGCTGGGTCAAACATGGCTGTGTAAGTCAGGCAGAGATCCCCTCTAAGTAGCCAATATGTGATAGAGAATAGTTGGAGTTATTTGGGGTCTGTCCATATAGGGCAAGTGTTTAAGGCCTAGAATCCTCTTTGTGAGGTACTTTTGCAGCCCCTCCAACTGTTGCAGGTGTCCAGTGGGGTACATGCCAAATGGGTCATTGTACTCATTGATTATTTTAATGAGGAGAGAGTACAGGGAGACAATGACCTCTTACTTCCTGGATGCAACACCCTTAGTCAGGAGATGTTACACATAGAAGGACTTTCTGAACACAGTGGCACTGTGGTGATCAACAGAGAGCTCACTGTCAACTGTGTTCCCAGTTCTCTTATAACAACGTCAGTGTTCAGTGGACTACAATCAATGTAGTAATTCATGGGAACCATGCTGTTCCCAAAGGGGATGGGGGCACATTTTCTGGCATTGAGCTAAAGTCCAGGATTCTGACACCAGTCATAGGTCTCAGTGAGGGCTTTGTGCAGGATGTCAACATCACATGGGGAGGTAATAATAGCACCCAGGTTGCAGTAGTCTGCGAACATTGTCAGCCAGAGTTCCTTTGTGTTGGGCTGGACTTCAGAGGTGTAGATCCCAAACACGAGAGGACCCAGAACCATACCCTGTGGGACTCCACTCATGACTGGTTGGTAGTCTTACATGGAGTCTGCTGCTTTTACACTGTGGGTTCTATCTGTGAGCCAGTTTGCAAACCACCTAGTGATATAGGGGTTGATGCCTAGCTGAGTCTGTCTATGATTCCAGACTGGGGAATGGTATCCAAGGATTAGAAGGGCCACCTAGCTTGTTATTTATTCCATACTGTTACATAATTACTGCATGTGGCACAGAGCTTATAGGGCTGCAGAGTGTCTACAGCTACCTGTACAGTGGATGACAACAGTGGGCCTTGTAAAGTGGACATTGGGACATGTACTGTGTGGGCAGCAGCAGAAAATTGCAAAAGCCGCCCCCCAATGGATATGGTTTTCACACAAACACACCCCACCTACACACTTGCCAGGACTGAGATTAGAACCCCTACCTATCTAGTTACTGCTACTACAGTGTTATGCATTTGTCACACCTGCCACAGAGCTTATAGGGTGAAGGTTGTCCCAAGGTACTTCTAAGGTGAGGAACATCACTGGCCCTTGTAAAGTATAGCAATGGGTGATGTACTGGGTGAGAGAAGCCACAAAATACTTTAACCTACACACACAGATTTGCTAGAACTGAGATTAGAACCCCTGCCTAACTAGTTATTTGTACTATAGTGTTACACAATTATCACATGTGCCACAGAGCTTATAGGGGTGAGGGTTGCCCTAAGGAGCTTCTAAGGTGACTGACAATAACACTGCTAAAATAGGGCAATGGGAAGTGTACTTGGTGTGAATGGGCTCAAAATCTTTAGCCTACAAACACAGACACACACTTTTACATTTGCCAGGACTGAGATTAGAACCCTTACCTAACTAGTTATTTGTACTATAGTGTTACACAGTTATCACATGCGCCACAGAGCTTATAGGGCTGAGGGCTGCCCAAAGGTGTTTCTAAGATGACTGACATCAGCAGGACTTCTAAAGTAGAGCAATGGGAAGTGTACTGGGTGTGAGTGGGCTCAAAATCTTTAACCTACAAACACAGACACAAAGACACACACTTTTACATTTGCCAGGACTGAGATTAGAACCCCTACCTAACTAGCTATTTATATTATAGTGTTACACAGTTATCACACGTGCCACAGGGCTTGTAAGGTTGAGAGATGCCCAAAGGTGTTTCTGAGGTGATTGACATCAGCAGGACTGCTAAAGTAGGGCAATGGGAAGTGTACTGGGTGTGAATGGGCTCAAAACATGCACAAACACACACACTTTTTAATTTGCTGTGACTGAGATCAGAATCCCCTACCTAAATAGCTATTTGTACTATAGTGTTATGCAGTTATCACATACATCACAGAGCTTATAGGGCAGAGGCCAGTTCAACAGTACTTCTACAGTGAATGACATCAGCAGATATTGTGGGCAATGGGAGGTGTACTGGTGGGAATGGACTAAAACACTTATTCCTACACACAAACCCCTCCCCCACACACACACACACACACACAAAACACTGTTACAAATGCTGGGACTGTGAGTAGAACCCCTACCTACCTAGTTATTTGCATGACAGTGTTACGCAGTTATCACACACACTATAGAGCTTACATGACTGAAGCCAGTCCAAAGGTACTTCTAAGGTGAATGACACTGGCAGATGTTGTAAAGTAGGGCAATGGGAAGTGCCCTGAGTGGGTAAGGCATCATAATACTTAGCCCTACAAACACACACACACACACACACACACACACACACACACACACACACACACACACACACACACACACAAAGGCAGGTGATGTGATATTACAATCCCCATCTCAGTACCATCAGACAATGAATCTCATCTTCATGCTGGCACATGACAGTGTTTACAACTGGTATGCATCTGTCTGCAGCAGGACATCACTCTATGCCATTCAGGGTATCCCTGTGTATGACTCACTGTCTGTATGTGTCTCCCTGTGTGCCTCACTCTATCACTGTCTGTCCTTCTCTTCCCCATGTCTATGTGTGTGTGTGTATGCTTAATATATTGTAATATGTTCCCCATATATATGTGTGTGTATCACACACAGCAGATGTAGATATACCACATATGTGCCACCTACAGCTGGCTGTGGGTGATCCTGTATGATGTGTGTGTGTGTGGAGACAGGTTTACATACCAGTGTGTATGCCCAGACATTTGCACAATGCAGATATATATAGTCTAATGTGGTTTCAGAAATGGGCTTCACTTCTCTAAGTGTAGGAACATACGCAGTATGACCTTCTATAGTAAGTGTGGGAATCCATTCCAGGAATAGTTGCACTCCAGTCCATGGTGTTGTGTGCTACAGCCATACTTTGCAACCTGTTTGTGCAAGATATCTGGAGATAGGTTGCCAATATGGGGAAACAATGGGCCAAACATAGGGGGTACTGTAACTATTGTTCTTATCAATGTATGAGTTGCTTGAGTGATAGGGTTTGTTTTAGCAAACATTTTCTGACACATATAATGTTTGGCACTGTACTGTATTGTGTCATTACCTACTAACAGATATAATTGGATCATCACAGTTATTTACCATAGAAATACAAGATGGATGATGCACAGACCTATATTATGAGGTAAAGGCTAGACATTCTTGCACAATTTGGCCAGTTGGGAGGTGTGGCTACAGTCAATTGACTGATGAAGCTGTGTAAAAAGTCCAGCATCTTGGTGATATACTGGCTGAGGATCTCCTGGTTGTGCGGTATTCTTCTTACCTGAAAGGTCATATCCTATTGTGGCCATACCTGTCAACTGTACAGATTCTCACAGATTATCCAGATGCATGCCTCATATATCTGGTTGGTTTCCCTTAATATTGTTGTTTTCTAGCACATTTGTTGCAAATCACTCAGGGTTGCAGTCAGGGAATACTGACAGAACATTAGAGTTTCAGACTTTACACCCTTCATGACATCCCTGATACTACACCCCCCTGTTATTCTATCAACTGTCTTAACATTATGAGAACAATATTTCAAATGTATCCCTATAGTTGGGCCTTTATCCCACCATTATGTATGGCTTTGTCCAGATTTCTTCCTCTGCGAGGTTGAGAGGTATGTTGCTAGCATTTAGCAGCATGGCCTTACATTTACATTTTGTTGACTGCGTTATGTTGGTAGTATGGACCCCATGATATTCCCTACAAAGGCATTATGAGTGAGGCATGGGCCTTTGTCAGAGGCATGTAGGCCATGTAAGACTGCTGCAGGGCATCTGTAGTGAGCCAGTGCATTCTGTCACTAATATGTTCCCAGGCTGCCAGGCAGTGGACCCCCCCTGGGGTGACAATGGTAAGTGACAGAACACACTGCTGTGCTACTAGGCACCATACCTCTCTACATATGTGAGCCAGACATCTGGATAAAGCCATGAGTAATTGGGTGACAATGGCGCCTAAATATACAGACCATTGTAACTATTGGCCTTACAAACCTGGAAGAGTGATACAATAACAGATTTTGCATTATTATGCATTTTGCTATAGAGTATGAAGTCTGAGACACTACAATTCATCAATATTTTCTGACATTAGACTTTTATGGTTTGCCAATGATTTGCCAGACAACCACTATTTCAGAATAAAGACACCACAGATATAATGCAAACCTGTGTATATTCTGCAAAAGGTCTGTACAGTTGTGAGGTATGGTAGGCACTATCTAGGTTACTCCAACCTGTATACTGTTGATATGTGTGGCTCCCTGTACATGACCTGTCCAGCTTTCGGGCAGTAATGGATACTGACATCTGGACAGTGTGCACAACTCCCACCGTATGTGTAGCTGACATGCAAAATAGTTGGCACTGCATTTCGTGGAACATGGCCCTGTCTACCACAGTACTGTACCTAGGCCAGTAGGGCACAACAGCCATAATAAGTTGCTGGCCACATCCTGACAAATATTCCCCACACATATGCATAGCTCATTGACCCCTGCATATTGTGGACATGAAACAAGTTATCACATTGAATGGGACAACCCTGGCAATGTGTGGTCTGCTGCTATTACCCTACAAACTTACATGTAACTGCATTTCTATGGGAATATGGGTGTGGGGGGGGGCACACCTGTCAACAGTACACATTTGCATGGACTGTGCTGATATTGGCTTTACATTTTGGTTCCATTTAGCATAGTATTGTGCCTTGTCTTGAAGAATAGTGGCATATCACTAGAGACCACAGGTTAGATTGTAATGCCATACAATTAAGTTTCAGACTTCTTACCCTTCAGAGAGTCTTACTGCAACTGCAAGGCCTGCTGTGATATCACTGTGTAAGTCTGTAGGGGGTATGTCATCATTGTCGCCATTTGTGTGCCTTTGCCAGACATTCCTTTATGGTTTTCTATGGCTGACTTGCTGTGTGCATCTGGGAGTGAGTATGGGACCCCACAGTGACATCCATGCATGTGACCTATAACTCCCCCCCTTAGTTGGCGCCCCCCACCTATACTGCAGTTGGTTTTGTCACCTTAAATGATACTGCATCGTGTGGGGAAGCCAGTATTGTGTAGACATTTCCTAGTGTCCCACACAGCTGTCAGTTGTCTGCTGCCCTCCCAGTAGGCCACCCCATTCCCTTGCATGCATGCAACATTTCCATAGATATGCTACCAAAACCTACTAATCCATTCATTTATTGTTAAGAAGACTGACTTCCCTTGTGCCTGCAGCAGATGTGAGGACGGTGCTTGAGGGCTGCCTATGCTGGATGCACACAGTACACTGCCTATACATGGTAAGTCACAGATAATGTGATGTGATTTGTGCGTCATCCATTTTAGTGTGTGTGTGTGTGTGTGTGTGTGTGTGTGTGTGTGTGTGTGTGTGTGTGTGTGTGTGTGTGTGTGTGTGTGTCTGTGAGTCAGAGAGAGGTGTCAGTCCCTGGGTCCCTACAGTGTCAGTGTGTGTGCTATGCATTGCCTTTTTGCCAAGGCCTGGGCATACTGGGCATGCCTCCATCTGCCTACAGGAGCAGGCTCAGGGGCTTCCTCTTCTGAGACCCTCTGTGCCTGTGGGGACATTGGTAATGGTGGGGGGCAGTGTGGCCCTTCCCCGTGCTGTTCCTGCTGCAGCTGTTTCCATGGGATCATATTGTGTAGCATGGCACATACTATGAACATGTGTGCACATGTGGCTGGAGAGTACTGCAAGGCTCCACCAGATATGTCAAGGCAGTGGAACAGTGACTTGAGCATCCCAAACACATGCTCTATTATGATCCTGGTTTGTGTGTTTGCCTCATTATGGCATTTTTGTATGAGTATGTGTGCATTTCTGATGGGTGTCATCATCCACAGCTCCAGTGCATAGCCAGCATCCCCCACCAGATGGTCATATGGGATATCCCCACTGGCAAATGCCTGGTACAGCTGTGACGAATGCCAGATGTGGGAGTCATGATAGCTTCCACGGCTGCCAGCACACACATTCATGATAATGTCCTGGGCATTGCCCATGACCTGGCAGTTGATGGAGGGGAAGCCCTTGCAGTTTATATAGAGTCTACTCTGTTCACTGGTTGGTGCTTTGATGTGGATGTGCGTGCAGTCTATCACACCCAGTACCTCCAGATATTCTGCTACACTATGGAAGTGACGCATATTGCTGGTCCTCTCCTCACAGGTGTTGGGGAAGTAAATGTGCTCAACAGCATGTGGTAGGATGGCATCCAGGAACTGGTGGAGTACCTGGATGCAGATGCCTGCGAGACACCCATGATGTCCCCAGTAGGTCTTTGGAAAGTACCTGTAGCTAGCATTATGAAGGCTACACATACCTTGGTATCCACTGGGATGGGTTCCCCTCTGTTAGCTCTGAGTCTGAGTTGAGGCCAGCACAGCTCAATGATTTGCTGCAGTATGTCTCTGTCCACCCTGTAGCACTCTACAATCTCCAGATCATGTAGCCTCTGGTAAGCTACCTTGGGTCTTAATACTCTTCTATTCCTCTTCGGTCTGTGGTGGTTGTCAGCATTATCCTCATCACCACCTTCAGCCTCTAGCACATAATGATTGATCAAAGCAATGGCAGCCCCTAACATTTTTTCGGTTAAAATTCCCCCACGTGTACACCAATGGTGCAGTTTGTGGGAAAAAACAGACTATAAGGTGTTTGCATAGTTTATACTGTTGTGCTGCAGATGCTGCCTGTATGACTGGCTGACTATGATGCATTCCTCCTGCTAGCTATGTTATTTGTACTTGATTGCTTTTATTCTGCTGTTTTTTTTTCTTTTTTTCCCCTTCCCATGTTCACCCCTTTTAAGCCCAAAGGCGAGCAGTCCTACTATTTCCAGGTTTGTTTTTTTTTAGACCTGGTGCGTGCCTCGCAAACCCGCATAGCTAATGTAAACACTGAGAAATGGCCCTCCCTGGATGCGAACATGCTCTTCATTTCATGGAATAAGTCAATACAGCCTTAGACACATGCCCCTTGCTTAGCTGTGCTTAGCTAAGCTTAGCTGGGAGCCGTGGAGCTCCAATGGGCTTACACCAAGCATGACACACACCCCACACCCTTTTCATGTCAGCTACTCCTTCTGCTTACACCACTGCCTTATAGCACCTACACAGTTAGGTGCAGTTTGGCACTTAGATTCTTTTTGTGATTCAGTAATTTTCTCTCATTAGCATACCCCACTGTCTTAATCCCTAGTTACTGCACTACACCAGAGCCTTTTCACTTAGCAACCACTGTTCCCTGGTGTTGTTTTGATTCTGCATGCCATAGACTATAATGGCAAAATGCAGATTTCCCTTAAAATTGTTTTCACATCTTTTTTTTTATTTTCAGCACAATCCAATTTGCTCGCTGTTGCCCTATGCTTAAATGTCCAAGATCGGCCCCAAAAAATTATCTTTTATTTTTATAAAATTTAAACACTTTTCCATTCCAGTGGCTATATATTTGGCCATTGGCATGTCTAAAGATTATAGTACATGCTTTTATTTGAGCTGTCATGCCTCAGTTTTGATTTTTGCAGACGGCTAGTAGCCGAATACATTTCTGCACATAACACTATTCCTGCACGGATGCCTGCCTGCTTCCTGAATCACTAATTCACCTAATTTGCATGTTTTTCACCAGCAAATGAGGTAATTAGCATTATTCAGTGGTGTCCATGCAGGAATAGTGCTGCCAAGCTCATGCACATCCCCAGGCTTGTTTACAGGATTGCTCTGCAGCCATATTTTTTGCAGTAACGCTTACACTATTCTTGCACTCTGTGTAAGCGTTACTGAATCCCAGGGATTGACAACATTTTTAACCTTTTTAAAATATTATTGTATTATATTTTATGCAAATGGTTGATGTTTTTTACAATAAAGCAGTTGTGTGTTGACCAAATCCTTCCAATGTCTATTTCTTGTTTCTTTGCGTCACCCAAGCAGCCATGAGGGTGTGTTGTGCTGTTGTCAGCATCCCAGCAATGACAATGGCTACCATCACTGGCACAGATATCCACTTATTCATCCTCCCAAACCCGCCCTATTACACAGTGAGCTTCTGCTCTTCAGAGGGGAACCTCTCATTGAAGACATGACCCATATCATGTGAGAACCATAAGCCCTAGTTCTTCAAGTATGGGCATGCCCATCCTCCCTTCATGCACCATCAAGCACCCAAACACCCAAACTACTAGTCAAACTTGGATTGCCTAAGCTGTAGTCAGGGATTTATCTGTCTATGGCACTGGCACAGGCTGGCTGCAATTATGTTTTCCTCTTACTGATACACTAACTACTTGACCTGAGAATAATTGAAAGGCCTTCTATAATGACAGTACAAGTTGGTCTAGGGCATACCTCTCAACCGTTTAGCACAAAAATCTGCAAAGAGCCAAAACTTGGATGGGGGGGGGGGGGGGCAAAGGACCAAAAATAAGGACATCTTTTAAATAATTCCCTTACATACTTAGAATAACATGTTTTGCTTTAACAATAATTTTTTCACAATATGAAGTATGAAATGCAAATATCTATCAGTATTTAGTGACTTCGATCCTCAATAAATTGCCAGAAAACCACAGATTTTATGTGGAACAGACCAAAATATAAGGCAAAAAAATCTGAACATTCTGTGAAATACTGCACATTTAAGATATATGGTCCCAATGCCAATCACTAATATGTAAAGGAGAGAAAGAATGGATTGTTTATGCAGGCAGTGCCCATAGCTCCCGACCTTCCATCTCCAAAATGAGGAACCCTAGCTCTCATAATGTGAAACAAATGGTCAGGTTACTAACAACTTCAACTAGGAAGCTCACAAGATGGTTAAATGTGGTACTTTATACAAAGTCCTTTTGATGAATTAGTATGATTCAGTACTATTTAGCATAGATATCAGTTTAAAAATTCTTAACATTGAGTGTATGACAGACCCTTTCAATGTGGAACTTCAAGTTACATGAGCTTTTTAAGATCCAAAATAAGGAATGTTCCTCATAGTGAGGTAAACCCAGTGTGTACTGTGGTGTCACTGCTACTGGCGTATATGATGTTCTGTCAATAATTAGAGAATTTCCTGTAAGAAGAAAAGTGTCGCTGAAGATCCCTAGGCAGGCAATCTGTAAAAGACTAGTTTACTTAGTGACATGGCTTGCTACTTTAAAGTCACAGTCACCCTAACTCTTATCAGTGTAGCAAGTCCAGAAATTGGAAATAAATGGATCACTGTGACATTGTGTACAGTTACTGTTGTCTGCAGATACATCCTCCCCTGCTGCCTGTAAAAGAAAAGCTATCCCTGAAGCTTGGGAGCCTTTACTCCCATTAACATCATTGGTGTGCTCCAAGATGGGCTCCTCTTCATAGGTTCATAGGTATATACTAGGCTAATGACCACTATGGCCTTTTTAAGCCTAGCTATGCAAACCAAATGTATCCCATAAGATTTATATAGGGAAGATTGATGGTTATGACATGATTTACTGACTGCCTCTGTCCATAAGAGATGTGGGCATCATTCCAGGGGTGAATTTTCAATTTCCCACCAATGGTCCAAGTTACACTTAAATAGGGTTAAGGAGGGACTTTGTTACACATGGATGGGGTGCCTGTTCCAGAGAAAGGGAATTCTCTGAGGTACATATCTGCTCTCCAACTTGACCTATTTATGTTGCAAGCAAAATGTAGGTCTTTAGATCTACTACTTCTGATATTGTTTACTTTGTGAATGTGCAAGAGATTTATCAGAGTGGGGTCTAGGGATGCCTTGTATGCCAGGCATAGATCACCTCTCAGTAGTATGTAGGAGACCGAGTACAGAGATAGGCTTTGATGTGATCCGCACAGGACATTGTGTTTATGCCCTGTATTATTTTTGTAAGGAACACCTGTGGACATTCCAGATATTATAGTCAAAAAAACTAAGGTTTCAAGCAAGGCTCACAGAAATATTAAATAATCCTTAGGAAAACGGAAAAATCCTTCATTCAGTTGAACAGGTAAGTGCTTTTGCGGTTCAAATCTGCTTCATCAGACCATATTAAAATCACAAATAAACTGACAAATATTTAAAACACAGAACAACCAATCAAATCAACTGAAAAAGGGAGGGAAAACTTATGTAATAAATATGTAAAACCTGGCTGTTCAAAAACCACTTCAGGATAGATAGTCTATCAGCAACAATAGTGCAACATAAAAATGCAAAGCGTATACATATACATATCTGTGAAAAGAACCAGTGATGTAGATGCATTCTGTGCAAACCTATAGACAATATGTGAATGATTAAAATATATAATAATTAGTATAGTATATAAAAATATATATATAAAATCCATATTGTGTATATAAACATAATTCTGTATATATATATATATACATATATATATACATATATATATATATATATATATATATATATATATATATATAAAATAAAAATAAATATATACACACACACATATATATATATATATATATATATATATATATATATATATATATATATATATATATATATATAAATGCATATCACAAATGTGGTGTTGGCTGAATATACTAAGCCCATTTTCTATTCCTATATTCATGTAATGTATATACAAAAGTGAAGGTCAATGTTTAAGCGGTCTAGCTTTCAAAAGAGGTTTCAAAGAAACCTTGCTATTTAACCCGGGGGTCTATCAGCCTGAAATTGTAATATCCATTTCTGTTCCTTGGATTCGGTTTTATTTATAAGGCCACCACCCCTAACACTGGGTCGTATAAGTTCTAAGGCTAGGAACCTAAACTTATGTGCAGAACCTTCATTTTTGACATGCATAGCCAATGCATTCGTCTCTTTAGCATTTCTAATATCTCTCAAGTGCTCAGAAATTCTCTCTTTAAATGCCCTGTTGGTTTTACCTATATAAAAAGAAAAACATAAAATACAATAACAAAAATATACCAAATGTTTGGTAGAACAATCTGCATAAAAGTCAGTATCAATTTTAAAATTAAGACTTGGATGGAGAAAGTGACGACCTATATGTAGGTGAGCACAAGCCGTGCCTTTTCTGTCAGACGAAACAAAGTTTGAAGAATTCAAGGGTCTATAACAAAGTTGTTGCTTAAGGGTTCTAATATTTCTAAAAGTAAAATCTGGTTTCTCACCAATAAACCCATGGAGTTCAGGTATAGTTAATAAAATGTTCCAATTAGTAGTGATAGTTTGACATACAAGATCAATATTACTAGCAAAAGTCAAAGGTATACGAATCTTCTTGTTATTATTTATAGCTACATTAGAATCCGAGATGTTATCAGGCTCTAATAAAGTAGAGGTGGGTGTATTATTACCATAATAGGGTTTACATCTCTTGTTCCTTTCTGTAGAGGTGGGTGTATTATTACCATAATAGGGTTTACATCTCTTGTTCCTTTCTGTAGAGGTGGGTGTATTATTACCATAATAGGGTTTACATCTCTTGTTCCTTTCTGTAGAGGTGGGTGTATTATTACCATAACAGGGTTTACATCTCTTGTTCCTTTCTGTAGAGGTGGGTGTATTATTACCATAACAGGGTTTACATCTCTTGTTCCTTTCTGTAGAGGTGGGTGTATTATTACCATAATAGGGTTTACATCTCTTGTTCCTTTCTGTAGAGGTGGGTGTATTATTACCATAATAGGGTTTACATCTCTTGTTCCTTTCTGTAGAGGTGGGTGTATTATTACCATAATAGGGTTTACATCTCTTGTTCCTTTCTGTAGAGGTGGGTGTATTATTACCATAATAGGGTTTACATCTCTTGTTCCTTTCTGTAGAGGTGGGTGTATTATTACCATAATAGGGTTTACATCTCTTGTTCCTTTCTGTAGAGGTGGGTGTATTATTACCATAATAGGGTTTACATCTCTTGTTCCTTTCTGTAGAGGTGGGTGTATTATTACCATAATAGGGTTTACCTCTCTTGTTCCTTTCTGTAGAGGTGGGTGTATTATTACCATAATAGGGTTTACCTCTCTTGTTCCTTTCTGTAGAGGTGGGTGTATTATTACCATAATAGGGTTTACCTCTCTTGTTCCTTTCTGTAGAGGTGGGTGTATTATTACCATAATAGGGTTTACCTCTCTTGTTCCTTTCTGTAGAGGTGGGTGTATTATTACCATAATAGGGTTTACCTCTCTTGTTCCTTTCTGTAGAGGTGGGTGTATTATTACCATAATAGGGTTTACCTCTCTTGTTCCTTTCTGTAGAGGTGGGTGTATTATTACCATAATAGGGTTTACCTCTCTTGTTCCTTTCTGTAGAGGTGGGTGTATTATTACCATAATAGGGTTTACCTCTCTTGTTCCTTTCTGTAGAGGTGGGTGTATTATTACCATAATAGGGTTTACCTCTCTTGTTCCTTTCTGTAGAGGTGGGTGTATTATTACCATAATAGGGTTTACCTCTCTTGTTCCTTTCTGTAGAGGTGGGTGTATTATTACCATAATAGGGTTTACCTCTCTTGTTCCTTTCTGTAGAGGTGGGTGTATTATTACCATAATAGGGTTTACCTCTCTTGTTCCTTTCTGTAGAGGTGGGTGTATTATTACCATAATAGGGTTTACATCTCTTGTTCCTTTCTGTAGAGGTGGGTGTATTATTACCATAATAGGGTTTACCTCTCTTGTTCCTTTCTGTAGAGGTGGGTGTATTATTACCATAATAGGGTTTACCTCTCTTGTTCCTTTCTGTAGAGGTGGGTGTATTATTACCATAATAGGGTTTACATCTCTTGTTCCTTTCTGTAGAGGTGGGTGTATTATTACCATAATAGGGTTTACATCTCTTGTTCCTTTCTGTAGAGGTGGGTGTATTATTACCATAATAGGGTTTACATCTCTTGTTCCTTTCTGTAGAGGTGGGTGTATTATTACCATAATAGGGTTTACATCTCTTGTTCCTTTCTGTAGAGGTGGGTGTATTATTACCATAATAGGGTTTACATCTCTTGTTCCTTTCTGTAGAGGTGGGTGTATTATTACCATAATAGGGTTTACATCTCTTGTTCCTTTCTGTAGAGGTGGGTGTATTATTACCATAATAGGGTTTACATCTCTTGTTCCTTTCTGTAGAGGTGGGTGTATTATTACCATAATAGGGTTTACATCTCTTGTTCCTTTCTGTAGAGGTGGGTGTATTATTACCATAATAGGGTTTACATCTCTTGTTCCTTTCTGTAGAGGTGGGTGTATTATTACCATAATAGGGTTTACATCTCTTGCTCCTTTCTGTAGAGGTGGGTGTATTATTACCATAATAGGGTTTACATCTCTTGCTCCTTTCTGTAGAGGTGGGTGTATTATTACCATAATAGGGTTTACATCTCTTGCTCCTTTCTGTAGAGGTGGGTGTATTATTACCATAATAGGGTTTACATCTCTTGCTCCTTTCTGTAGAGGTGGGTGTATTATTACCATAATAGGGTTTACATCTCTTGCTCCTTTCTGTAGAGGTGGGTGTATTATTACCATAATAGGGTTTACATCTCTTGCTCCTTTCTGTAGAGGTGGGTGTATTATTACCATAATAGGGTTTACATCTCTTGCTCCTATCTGTAGAGGTGGGTGTATTATTACCATAATAGGGTTTACATCTCTTGTTCCTTTCTGTAGAGGTGGGTGTATTATTACCATAATAGGGTTTACATCTCTTGTTCCTTTCTGTAGAGGTGGGTGTATTATTACCATAATAGGGTTTACATCTCTTGTTCCTTTCTGTAGAGGTGGGTGTATTATTACCATAATAGGGTTTACATCTCTTGTTCCTTTCTGTAGAGGTGGGTGTATTATTACCATAATAGGGTTTACATCTCTTGTTCCTTTCTGTAGAGGTGGGTGTATTATTACCATAATAGGGTTTACATCTCTTGTTCCTTTCTGTAGAGGTGGGTGTATTATTACCATAATAGGGTTTACATCTCTTGTTCCTTTCTGTAGAGGTGGGTGTATTATTACCATAATAGGGTTTACATCTCTTGTTCCTTTCTGTAGAGGTGGGTGTATTATTACCATAACAGGGTTTACATCTCTTGTTCCTTTCTGTAGAGGTGGGTGTATTATTACCATAACAGGGTTTACATCTCTTGTTCCTTTCTGTAGAGGTGGGTGTATTATTACCATAACAGGGTTTACATCTCTTGTTCCTTTCTGTAGAGGTGGGTGTATTATTACCATAACAGGGTTTACATCTCTTGTTCCTTTCTGTAGAGGTGGGTGTGTTATTACCATAACAGGGTTTACATCTCTTGTTCCTTTCTGTAGAGGTGGGTGTGTTATTACCATAACAGGGTTTACATCTCTTGTTCCTTTCTGTAGAGGTGGGTGTGTTATTACCATAATAGGGTTTACATCTCTTGTTCCTTTCTGTAGAGGTGGGTGTGTTATTACCATAATAGGGTTTACATCTCTTGTTCCTTTCTGTAGAGGTGGGTGTGTTATTACCATAATAGGGTTTACATCTCTTGTTCCTTTCTGTAGAGGTGGGTGTATTATTACCATAATAGGGTTTACATCTCTTGTTCCTTTCTGTAGAGGTGGGTGTATTATTACCATAATAGGGTTTACATCTCTTGTTCCTTTCTGTAGAGGTGGGTGTATTATTACCATAACAGGGTTTACATCTCTTGTTCCTTTCTGTAGAGGTGGGTGTATTATTACCATAACAGGGTTTACATCTCTTGTTCCTTTCTGTAGAGGTGGGTGTATTATTACCATAACAGGGTTTACATCTCTTGTTCCTTTCTGTAGAGGTGGGTGTATTATTACCATAACAGGGTTTACATCTCTTGTTCCTTTCTGTAGAGGTGGGTGTATTATTACCATAACAGGGTTTACATCTCTTGTTCCTTTCTGTAGAGGTGGGTGTATTATTACCATAACAGGGTTTACATCTCTTGTTCCTTTCTGTAGAGGTGGGTGTATTATTACCATAACAGGGTTTACATCTCTTGTTCCTTTCTGTAGAGGTGGGTGTATTATTACCATAACAGGGTTTACATCTCTTGTTCCTTTCTGTAGAGGTGGGTGTATTATTACCATAACAGGGTTTACATCTCTTGTTCCTTTCTGTAGAGGTGGGTGTATTATTACCATAACAGGGTTTACATCTCTTGTTCCTTTCTGTAGAGGTGGGTGTATTATTACCATAATAGGGTTTACATCTCTTGTTCCTTTCTGTAGAGGTGGGTGTATTATTACCATAATAGGGTTTACATCTCTTGTTCCTTTCTGTAGAGGTGGGTGTATTATTACCATAATAGGGTTTACCTCTCTTGTTCCTTTCTGTAGAGGTGGGTGTATTATTACCATAATAGGGTTTACCTCTCTTGTTCCTTTCTGTAGAGGTGGGTGTATTATTACCATAATAGGGTTTACCTCTCTTGTTCCTTTCTGTAGAGGTGGGTGTATTATTACCATAATAGGGTTTACCTCTCTTGTTCCTTTCTGTAGAGGTGGGTGTATTATTACCATAATAGGGTTTACCTCTCTTGTTCCTTTCTGTAGAGGTGGGTGTATTATTACCATAATAGGGTTTACCTCTCTTGTTCCTTTCTGTAGAGGTGGGTGTATTATTACCATAATAGGGTTTACCTCTCTTGTTCCTTTCTGTAGAGGTGGGTGTATTATTACCATAATAGGGTTTACCTCTCTTGTTCCTTTCTGTAGAGGTGGGTGTATTATTACCATAATAGGGTTTACCTCTCTTGTTCCTTTCTGTAGAGGTGGGTGTATTATTACCATAATAGGGTTTACCTCTCTTGTTCCTTTCTGTAGAGGTGGGTGTATTATTACCATAATAGGGTTTACCTCTCTTGTTCCTTTCTGTAGAGGTGGGTGTATTATTACCATAATAGGGTTTACCTCTCTTGTTCCTTTCTGTAGAGGTGGGTGTATTATTACCATAATAGGGTTTACATCTCTTGTTCCTTTCTGTAGAGGTGGGTGTATTATTACCATAATAGGGTTTACATCTCTTGTTCCTTTCTGTAGAGGTGGGTGTATTATTACCATAATAGGGTTTACATCTCTTGTTCCTTTCTGTAGAGGTGGGTGTATTATTACCATAATAGGGTTTACATCTCTTGTTCCTTTCTGTAGAGGTGGGTGTATTATTACCATAATAGGGTTTACATCTCTTGTTCCTTTCTGTAGAGGTGGGTGTATTATTACCATAATAGGGTTTACATCTCTTGTTCCTTTCTGTAGAGGTGGGTGTATTATTACCATAATAGGGTTTACATCTCTTGTTCCTTTCTGTAGAGGTGGGTGTATTATTACCATAATAGGGTTTACATCTCTTGTTCCTTTCTGTAGAGGTGGGTGTATTATTACCATAATAGGGTTTACATCTCTTGTTCCTTTCTGTAGAGGTGGGTGTATTATTACCATAATAGGGTTTACATCTCTTGTTCCTTTCTGTAGAGGTGGGTGTATTATTACCATAATAGGGTTTACATCTCTTGTTCCTTTCTGTAGAGGTGGGTGTATTATTACCATAATAGGGTTTACATCTCTTGTTCCTTTCTGTAGAGGTGGGTGTATTATTACCATAATAGGGTTTACATCTCTTGCTCCTTTCTGTAGAGGTGGGTGTATTATTACCATAATAGGGTTTACATCTCTTGTTCCTTTCTGTAGAGGTGGGTGTATTATTACCATAATAGGGTTTACATCTCTTGTTCCTTTCTGTAGAGGTGGGTGTATTATTACCATAATAGGGTTTACATCTCTTGTTCCTTTCTGTAGAGGTGGGTGTATTATTACCATAATAGGGTTTACATCTCTTGTTCCTTTCTGTAGAGGTGGGTGTATTATTACCATAATAGGGTTTACATCTCTTGTTCCTTTCTGTAGAGGTGGGTGTATTATTACCATAATAGGGTTTACATCTCTTGTTCCTTTCTGTAGAGGTGGGTGTATTATTACCATAATAGGGTTTACATCTCTTGTTCCTTTCTGTAGAGGTGGGTGTGTTATTACCATAATAGGGTTTACATCTCTTGTTCCTTTCTGTAGAGGTGGGTGTGTTATTACCATAATAGGGTTTACATCTCTTGTTCCTTTCTGTAGAGGTGGGTGTGTTATTACCATAATAGGGTTTACATCTCTTGTTCCTTTCTGTAGAGGTGGGTGTGTTATTACCATAATAGGGTTTACATCTCTTGTTCCTTTCTGTAGAGGTGGGTGTATTATTACCATAATAGGGTTTACATCTCTTGTTCCTTTCTGTAGAGGTGGGTGTATTATTACCATAATAGGGTTTACATCTCTTGTTCCTTTCTGTAGAGGTGGGTGTATTATTACCATAACAGGGTTTACATCTCTTGTTCCTTTCTGTAGAGGTGGGTGTATTATTACCATAACAGGGTTTACATCTCTTGTTCCTTTCTGTAGAGGTGGGTGTATTATTACCATAACAGGGTTTACATCTCTTGTTCCTTTCTGTAGAGGTGGGTGTATTATTACCATAACAGGGTTTACATCTCTTGTTCCTTTCTGTAGAGGTGGGTGTATTATTACCATAACAGGGTTTACATCTCTTGTTCCTTTCTGTAGAGGTGGGTGTATTATTACCATATTAGGGTTTACATCTCTTGTTCCTTTCTGTAGAGGTGGGTGTGTTATTACCATAATAGGGTTTACATCTCTTGTTCCTTTCTGTAGAGGTGGGTGTGTTATTACCATAATAGGGTTTACATCTCTTGTTCCTTTCTGTAGAGGTGGGTGTGTTATTACCATAATAGGGTTTACATCTCTTGTTCCTTTCTGTAGAGGTGGGTGTATTATTACCATAATAGGGTTTACATCTCTTGTTCCTTTCTGTAGAGGTGGGTGTATTATTACCATAACAGGGTTTACATCTCTTGTTCCTTTCTGTAGAGGTGGGTGTATTATTACCATAACAGGGTTTACATCTCTTGTTCCTTTCTGTAGAGGTGGGTGTATTATTACCATAACAGGGTTTACATCTCTTGTTCCTTTCTGTAGAGGTGGGTGTATTATTACCATAACAGGGTTTACATCTCTTGTTCCTTTCTGTAGAGGTGGGTGTATTATTACCATAACAGGGTTTACATCTCTTGTTCCTTTCTGTAGAGGTGGGTGTATTATTACCATAACAGGGTTTACATCTCTTGTTCCTTTCTGTAGAGGTGGGTGTATTATTACCATAACAGGGTTTACATCTCTTGTTCCTTTCTGTAGAGGTGGGTGTATTATTACCATAACAGGGTTTACATCTCTTGTTCCTTTCTGTAGAGGTGGGTGTATTATTACCATAATAGGGTTTACATCTCTTGTTCCTTTCTGTAGAGGTGGGTGTATTATTACCATAATAGGGTTTACATCTCTTGTTCCTTTCTGTAGAGGTGGGTGTATTATTACCATAATAGGGTTTACATCTCTTGTTCCTTTCTGTAGAGGTGGGTGTATTATTACCATAATAGGGTTTACATCTCTTGTTCCTTTCTGTAGAGGTGGGTGTATTATTACCATAATAGGGTTTACATCTCTTGTTCCTTTCTGTAGAGGTGGGTGTATTATTACCATAATAGGGTTTACATCTCTTGTTCCTTTCTGTAGAGGTGGGTGTATTATTACCATAATAGGGTTTACATCTCTTGTTCCTTTCTGTAGAGGTGGGTGTATTATTACCATAATAGGGTTTACATCTCTTGTTCCTTTCTGTAGAGGTGGGTGTATTATTACCATAATAGGGTTTACATCTCTTGTTCCTTTCTGTAGAGGTGGGTGTATTATTACCATAATAGGGTTTACATCTCTTGTTCCTTTCTGTAGAGGTGGGTGTATTATTACCATAATAGGGTTTACATCTCTTGTTCCTTTCTGTAGAGGTGGGTGTATTATTACCATAATAGGGTTTACATCTCTTGTTCCTTTCTGTAGAGGTGGGTGTATTATTACCATAATAGGGTTTACATCTCTTGTTCCTTTCTGTAGAGGTGGGTGTATTATTACCATAATAGGGTTTACATCTCTTGTTCCTTTCTGTAGAGGTGGGTGTATTATTACCATAATAGGGTTTACATCTCTTGTTCCTTTCTGTAGAGGTGGGTGTATTATTACCATAATAGGGTTTACATCTCTTGTTCCTTTCTGTAGAGGTGGGTGTATTATTACCATAATAGGGTTTACATCTCTTGTTCCTTTCTGTAGAGGTGGGTGTATTATTACCATAATAGGGTTTACATCTCTTGTTCCTTTCTGTAGAGGTGGGTGTATTATTACCATAATAGGGTTTACATCTCTTGTTCCTTTCTGTAGAGGTGGGTGTATTATTACCATAATAGGGTTTACATCTCTTGTTCCTTTCTGTAGAGGTGGGTGTATTATTACCATAATAGGGTTTACATCTCTTGTTCCTTTCTGTAGAGGTGGGTGTATTATTACCATAATAGGGTTTACATCTCTTGTTCCTTTCTGTAGAGGTGGGTGTATTATTACCATAATAGGGTTTACATCTCTTGTTCCTTTCTGTAGAGGTGGGTGTATTATTACCATAATAGGGTTTACATCTCTTGTTCCTTTCTGTAGAGGTGGGTGTATTATTACCATAATAGGGTTTACATCTCTTGTTCCTTTCTGTAGAGGTGGGTGTATTATTACCATAATAGGGTTTACATCTCTTGTTCCTTTCTGTAGAGGTGGGTGTATTATTACCATAATAGGGTTTACATCTCTTGTTCCTTTCTGTAGAGGTGGGTGTATTATTACCATAATAGGGTTTACATCTCTTGTTCCTTTCTGTAGAGGTGGGTGTATTATTACCATAATAGGGTTTACATCTCTTGTTCCTTTCTGTAGAGGTGGGTGTATTATTACCATAATAGGGTTTACATCTCTTGTTCCTTTCTGTAGAGGTGGGTGTATTATTACCATAATAGGGTTTACATCTCTTGTTCCTTTCTGTAGAGGTGGGTGTATTATTACCATAATAGGGTTTACATCTCTTGTTCCTTTCTGTAGAGGTGGGTGTATTATTACCATAATAGGGTTTACATCTCTTGTTCCTTTCTGTAGAGGTGGGTGTATTATTACCACAATAGGGTTTACATCTCTTGTTCCTTTCTGTAGAGGTGGGTGTATTATTACCATAATAGGGTTTACATCTCTTGTTCCTTTCTGTAGAGGTGGGTGTATTATTACCATAATAGGGTTTACATCTCTTGTTCCTTTCTGTAGAGGTGGGTGTATTATTACCATAATAGGGTTTACATCTCTTGTTCCTTTCTGTAGAGGTGGGTGTATTATTACCATAATAGGGTTTACATCTCTTGTTCCTTTCTGTAGAGGTGGGTGTATTATTACCATAATAGGGTTTACATCTCTTGTTCCTTTCTGTAGAGGTGGGTGTATTATTACCATAATAGGGTTTACATCTCTTGTTCCTTTCTGTAGAGGTGGGTGTATTATTACCATAATAGGGTTTACATCTCTTGTTCCTTTCTGTAGAGGTGGGTGTATTATTACCATAATAGGGTTTACATCTCTTGTTCCTTTCTGTAGAGGTGGGTGTATTATTACCATAATAGGGTTTACATCTCTTGTTCCTTTCTGTAGAGGTGGGTGTATTATTACCATAATAGGGTTTACATCTCTTGTTCCTTTCTGTAGAGGTGGGTGTATTATTACCATAACAGGGTTTACATCTCTTGTTCCTTTCTGTAGAGGTGGGTGTATTATTACCATAATAGGGTTTACATCTCTTGTTCCTTTCTGTAGAGGTGTGTATTATTACCATAATAGGGTTTACATCTCTTGTTCCTTTCTGTAGAGGTGGGTGTATTATTACCATAACAGGGTTTACATCTCTTGTTCCTTTCTGTAGAGGTGGGTGTATTATTACCATAACATGGTTTACATCTCTTGTTCCTTTCTTTCCACGCTTCAGGTATCTGTTTATCAATAACCTTACTCTTGTAACCCCTACTCATAAATTATTCTTTTAATAAAGATAAAGCTGAAACTTTAATGTTACTTCAGGTCCTTGTTTTTTGTTACTTTAGATATAGCTTCATTATTTACTGTTATCTCCAATAATTGGGGTACTGATAACATTAGACAGATACTGACCCTGCATGGTTTTACTATTAACAAGATTAATCTTCTATGTAACTTACTAGAGATTATATTAGAAAATAATGTTTTCATCTTTAATGACAGGCTATATTTACAGAAGGTAGGCGTTGCAATGGACACAGCATGTGCCAACAGCTATGCCAACCTAACTTTAGTAAAATGAGAGACTGACTATGTTCTTTCTAATGCTAAGTATAGTAGTCAGATTAGTTGGTACACTCATTTCGTAGACAATATTTTTCTTCTCTGGCGTGGTACTCAGAACCTCCTCATTGAATTTTTGGACTATTTGAATAGTATTAACAATTTTCTTCAGTTTACCTTCAAATATTCAGCTACAGATATTGATTTTTTAGATGTGCAGATTAGTAAGATATGTTACATTCAGTTTCGACTTGTGTCTATAGGAAGAGTGTCAAATGTAATAGTATTCTACATAACAGCAAAATGCATCCAAATCATGTTAAGTCTAATGTAATTCAAGGGCAAATTTTTCGCACTATGTAGTTACACAATGATGATACTAAGTTAGTTTCAGCTTTATCTTTATTAAAAGAAGAATTTATGAGTAGGGGTTACAAGAGTAAGGTTATTGATAAACAGATACCTGAAGCATGGAAAGAAAGGAACAAGAGATGTAAACCCTATTATGGTAATAATACACCCACTTCTACAGAAAGGAACAAGAGATGTAAACCCTATTATGGTAATAATACACCCACCTCTACAGAAAGGAACAAGAGATGTAAACCCTATTATGGTAATAATACACCCACCTCTACAGAAAGGAACAAGAGATGTAAACCCTATTATGGTAATAATACACCCACCTCTACAGAAAGGAACAAGAGATGTAAACCCTATTATGGTAATAATACACCCACCTCTACAGAAAGGAACAAGAGATGTAAACCCTATTATGGTAATAATACACCCACCTCTACAGAAAGGAACAAGAGATGTAAACCCTATTATGGTAATAATACACCCACCTCTACAGAAAGGAACAAGAGATGTAAACCCTATTATGGCAATAATACACCCACCTCTACAGAAAGGAACAATAGATGTAAACCCTATTATGGTAATAATACACCCACCTCTACAGAAAGGAACAAGAGATGTAAACCCTATTATGGTAATAATACACCCACCTCTACAGAAAGGAACAAGAGATGTAAACCCTATTATGGTAATAATACACCCACCTCTACAGAAAGGAACAAGAGATGTAAACCCTATTATGGTAATAATACACCCCCTCTACAGAAAGGAACAAGAGATGTAAACCCTATTATGGTAATAATACACCCCCTCTACAGAAAGGAACAAGAGATGTAAACCCTATTATGGTAATAATACACCCACCTCTACAGAAAGGAACAAGAGATGTAAACCCTGTTATGGTAATAATACACCCACCTCTACAGAAAGGAACAAGAGATGTAAACCCTATTATGGTAATAATACACCCACCTCTACAGAAAGGAACAAGAGATGTAAACCCTGTTATGGTAATAATACACCCACCTCTACAGAAAGGAACAAGAGATGTAAACCCTGTTATGGTAATAATACACCCACCTCTACAGAAAGGAACAAGAGATGTAAACCCTGTTATGGTAATAATACACCCACCTCTACAGAAAGGAACAAGAGATGTAAACCCTATTATGGTAATAATACACCCACCTCTACAGAAAGGAACAAGAGATGTAAACATATTATGGTAATAATACACCCCCCTCTACAGAAAGGAACAAGAGATGTAAACCTATTATGGTAATAATACACCCACCTCTACAGAAAGGAACAAGAGATGTAAACCCTATTATGGTAATAATACACCCACCTCTACAGAAAGGAACAAGAGATGTAAACCCTATTGTGGTAATAATACACCCCTCTACAGAAAGGAAAAAAGATGTAAACCCTGTTATGGTAATAATACACCCCCTACAGAAAGGAACAAGAGATGTAAACCCTATTATGGTAATAATACACCTCTACAGAAAGGAACAAGAGATGTAAACCCTGTTATGGTAATAATACACCCACCTCTACAGAAAGGAACAAGAGATGTAAACCCTGTTATGGTAATAATACACCCACCTCTACAGAAAGGAACAAGAGATGCAAACCCTATTATGGTAATAATACACCCACCTCTACAGAAAGGAACAAGAGATGTAAACCCTGTTATGGTAATAATACACCCACCTCTACAGAAAGGAACAAGAGATGTAAACCCTGTTATGGTAATAATACACCCACCTCTACAGAAAGGAGCAAGAGATGTAAACCCTGTTATGGTAATAATACACCCACCTCTGCAGAAAGGAACAAGAGATGTAAACCCTATTATGGTAATAATACACCCACCTCTACAGAAAGGAACAAGAGATGTAAACCCTGTTATGGTAATAATACACCCACCTCTACAGAAAGGAACAAGAGATGTAAACCCTATTATGGTAATAATACACCCACCTCTACTTTATTAGAGCCTGATAACATCTCGGATTCTAATGTAGCTATAAATAATAACAAGAAGATTCGTATACCTTTGACTTTTGCAAGTAATATTGATCTTGTATGTCAAACTATCACTACTAATTGGAACATTTTATTAACTATACCTGAACTCCATGGGTTTATTGGTGAGAAACCAGATTTTACTTTTAGAAATAACAGAACCTTTAAGCAACAACTTTGTTATAGACCCTTGAATTCTTCAAACTTTGTTTCGTCTGACAGAAAAGGCACTTATGCCTGTAGAAAATGCATGGCTTGTGCTCACCTACATATAGGTGGTCACTTTCTCCATCCAAGTCTTAATTTTAAAATTGATACTGACTTTTATGCAGATTTTTCTTTCAAACATTTGGTATATTTTTGTTATTGTATTTTATGTTTTTCTTTTTATATAGGTAAAACCAACAGGGCATTTAAAGAGAGAATTTCAGAGCACTTGAGGGATATTAGAAATGCTAAAGAGACGAATGCATTGGCTATGCATGTCAAAAATGAGCGTTCTGCACATAAGTTTAGATTCCTAGCCTTAGAACCTATACGACCCAGTGCTAGGGGTGGTGACCTCATAAATAAAACTGAATCCAAGGAACAGAAATGGATATTGCAATTTCTGGCTGATAGACCCCCCCGGGTTGAATAGTAAGGTTTCTTTGAAACCTCTATTGAAAGCTAGACCGCTTAAACATTGACCTTCACTTTTGTATATACATTACATGAATATAGGAATAGAAAATGGGCTTAGTATATTCAGCCAACACCACATTTGTGATATGCATTTTTTATATGTATATATATATATATATATATATATATATATATATATATATATAGATGTGTGTGTATATTTATTTTATATATATATATATATATATATATATATATATATATATATATATATACATATATATATATATATATATATATATATATATATACACATATACATAATTATGCTTATATGCACAATATGGATTTTATATAAATATTTTTATATACTATACTATTTATTATATATTTTAATCATTCACATATTGTCTATAGGTTTGCACAGAATGCATCTACAACACTGGTTCTTTTCACAGATATGTATATGTATACACTTTGCATTTTTATGTTGCACTATTGTTGCTGATAGACTATCTATCCTGAAGTGCTTTTTTGAACAGCCAGGTTTTACATATTTATTACATAAGTTTTCCCTCCCTTTTTCAGTTGATTTGATTGGTTGTTCTGTGTTTTAAATATTTGTCAGTTTATTTGTGATTTTAATATGGTCTGATGAAGCGGATTTGAACCGCAAAAGTGCTTACCTGTTCAACAGAATAAAGGATTTTTCAGTTTTCCTAAGGATTATTTATTATTTCTGTGAGCCTTGCTTGAAACCTTAGTTTTTGTGACTATGTCTTCATTTTGTGCTTTGTGGTTTCTTCATCAAGAATGAGGTATATATATTTTTCTATATTGTACATTCCAGATGTTGCATGTGTTTGGTCAGGTACATACCAAAAGGGGCGTTATACTCAATGATGGATCTGATGAGGGCCAAGTTCAGAATTACAATGACTTTCCTGGATCTAGATGGCATGCTGAGCAGCACAGAAGGGTTTCCTTACTACTGTGGATAAGTGTTGCTCGAAGGCCAGTTTACTGTCTACATGTGTTCTCAGATCCCTGAGTAGTGGGTCAACTCTTAGGGGTGTTTTATTGATGAAGTAGTTTCCTGGACTGGCCCACCTCCCAAAAGATACTGTAATGCCTTTCTTGGCATTGAGTTTTAAGCCATGGCTTTGGCACTTGTTATTTGTCTGTGTTACACCCTGTTGTAAGATGTTAGTGTCTTGGGGGGATAGCTCTCAACCAATCAAGGATAAATATCAACAGAATCAGGGACAAATCCCATAATAATCAGGTACACTCAGGGTCACTTTTAAAATATTAGTTCTATTAACTTGAGACATTGACAGAACAAGAGAATGTGAATTAATAAACAGTTTCTGAAGTAAAAAAAGTCTATAACTAATTATTGTCATTATTTATTACGTATAATTCACCACGTATTCTTCAAAAGTCACCAATTTTAGGAGGGACAGGGCTAAAATTTGAGTCAAAAATAAGGACGTTCCTGAAAATCAGGGACAGTTGAGAGGTATGGCATATTCCATGAATGCTCCTGATTTGCAATCATCTGTGAACTTAGTCAACCAGAGGCATTTGACATTGGCCTTAACTTCTTAGAAGTAGATGCCAAAGAGATGCAGGCTGAGCAAAGAACCTTGAGAGACTCCACTGGTGAAAGGCCACTTTGAGAAGTGTGAACCAGCAAGCTATCCAGTGTGTTATACAGGGATTTATGCCTAATTCTGCAAGTTTGTTAACAATGCCCGAGTTGGGTATTGCATCAAATGCCTTAGCCATGTCAAGGTAAGCAGTATGCACTGTTTTACGCATACTGGGCAGCCAATCTCTAGTGCTGGCTTCACATTGTAATGGAACATGGCTGCTGTTATTTGCAGCTTTCTTGATCACAGAAAACAGGGGAAAATGAATGGCTCATTTTTGTGGGCAGGTGTAGCTATTATATTTATTTATTTACATTTGGTAACCAGATAATGTCCGAATGGGCTAAAAACCAAGCCCGTTTTCAGTGGAGACCCGGGGAGAAAAGCTCCCAATAAGGTTTACAATATTTATACTCAGATATTGCTAGTTACAGTATTACAAAAGATTCCTATGAAAGTTTACATAAAAATATAGTAAAGTGTAAAAATCAAGTTAATACAAATTAAAAAGTCACACTTCAAGCCACAAAAAACAGTCAAATATAATATCAACAAAATAACAATAGAATCAAACAATGTTGAGTTACATAAGTGGAGAACACAGTAGAAGGAAGTTTGCTTAGTCAGTTAGTTAGCTAGTGTTATTTGGGTTAAAAAAATGCCTGCAAGAGAAAATCCAGCCATCCATCTACTACCCCTTTTTCCAATTTTTGCACATGGGGTCAGGATGTCACTTCAGCAGAGACAATCATCTAGAGCCAAAGTTTACACCACTGGGGGGCTAGCCCTGTTGTGGCAGTTCTTCCACACCACACACTTATTCCTATGGCCAATTTAGAGTGTCCAATCCACCTAATGGATGTCTTTGGAATGTGGAAGGAAACCTGAGCACCTGGAGGAAACATACGTGAACACAGGGAGGACCTGCAGACTCCACACAGGAGACATGCCAGCTGGGAGTCAAACCAGGCAACCTCTCTGTATCTCCTTGAATTTCAGTAGCATTTGGTAGGTTCGGAGATCGGCTGCTCATGGCAACATATTTCTAGTGCTTGTTTCACCTAAAACAGCAACAAAATAGCTCCTGTTGCTTTTCACAATCCCACGCAACCCCGCCACTGTAAAAATTAATTGCACAAACAGGAAAGGACTATTTTTTGTGGGCAGTGCATACTGTTATCATTGCTGACAGGTATCTGCTTTATTCCTGTAAGTATTTAGAAAATAGCACCCATTAGCAAATGGGCTACAGCAGTATGGGCTTCTTCAGCTAAGAATGCCACATAACCATACCACTCAACCTCTTAGTGCAAATACTGCTGTTATAAACTTAAAAAGTTGCTAAAGTCACAGAGTTTTTGTTAACATACGTTTTCTGAGGGATTTGAAGTCTGAAACTCAAATGTTGTGCCATTATTTGGTGACTTCAGTACTCAGATCATCCCAGTGATTTGCCAGGAAACCACAAATTTTACAAGGAACAGTACAGAAATATTATAAAGCAAAAATCTGGACAGTTGAGAGGCATGCGACATAACCCACCACAGTAGCGCAAAGGTTGCGGCTAGATTCCCTCTGCTGAAGGGACCTTGGTTACATCACATCTGACGTCACAGGGCAGAAAATGAGTGGTGTTACCGATTTGGGAAAGGGGCGGGGTTACCGATTCCACACTTGCTAGTTGGGGTTGTGCTTTGCTTTCTTTCACTGGAAGTTTAATACAGAGTTGCGAGAAAAGGTAATTTTCTGTATTATATTCATTGATCACTTTTATATCTTAAGATACCATTACATTTTCTGTATTATATTTATCGATCCTTTTTATCTAAATAAGAAATGATTATCCTTTTCATCTAAGTAAGATATGATTCATGCATATGACTGAATCTGAAAGTCTGAGTTGGAGTTGCGAGAAAAGTTCATTTTCTGTATTTTATTTATCGAGCCGTTTCATCTAAATAAGATACTATTAGATTTTTTGTATTATATTCATTGATCCTTTTCATCTAAATAAGAAACAATTATCCTTTTTATCTACTTCTCAACCTCATAGAGGAAGAAATCTGGACAAAGCCATACATAAAATTGGGACAGACCCAAAAACAGGGCCAATTTTTAAATATTACTCTCACAAACTTAGAAAGTTGATAGAATAACAGGTTGGGCTTTAGCATGAGTTTTCTGAAGGGCATGAAATCTGAAAAAACAAATGTCTGTCAAGAAGTGGGACAAAGGCCCCAAAACAGGGACACTTGTATAATATTATTCTTACAACCAGGTTGTGCATAACAGGATTTGTGTAAACATGCATTTTCTGAAGGATATGAAGTCTTAAACTCAAATTATTATGCATTATTTAGTGGCTTCAATACTCCATATTATTCCAGTGATTTGCCAGAAAAGCACACATTTTATGAAGAATAGACCAAAAATACAAGGCAAATATCTGGGCAGTTGTTGCTTAATTCTGCCTTGATTTTGCTACCATGCATGTGTCATTTCAGTAATAAAATATAAGTTTTGTTTTTAAATTAATATCTTGTATTTTATTATAGATAAGTATAAAGGTAATAAATGGGTTACAAATAAGTTACTAAAACTGAAGTTGTGATATCTAAACCCATTTAAGCACTTTCCTTTACCTCATCATCATCACCATCTTCCCCCTTTTTCCCATTTGCTACATGGGGTCGGGGTGTCGTGTTAACTTTCGCCATCTCCCTCGATTCAGTTGCACACTTCTGCCTTCTTTGACACTCATGCCTGACTGTGGCAGATCTTCTTTCACACAATCCATTCACCTCTTTGCTAGACATCCTCGTTTCCTCTTACACCTTTTTCCAGATTGTCTTCTGCTTTTCTGCACGTGTCTGAACCATCGTAATCTGTTCTCTTTGATCTTTTCTGCAATTGGAACTACTCTGGCTTCTGCTCTTATGTAGTCATTTCTCCCTCTGTCCCACAGTGTGCATCCAATCACCCTTCTCAGGCACTTTATTTCCATCACCTCTAGCTTCTTCATCTGCTCTGCCTTTATTGCCCAGGTTTCTGTACCATACAGTGGTACTGGCTGGACCACTGCTTTGTACACCTTACTTTTCAGATTCTTTATCATTCTTCTGTCATAGACTACACCTGAGATTCTATGCCAGTTGGCTGCAGCCCCTCTGAGTCTAACTTTGACCTCTTCATTCAGACTTCCCTTCTCCTCACCCACCCCTCCCAGATACCTGAAGCTATTTACCTGTTCCATTATCTTTCCTTCTATCTCAATTCTCAGCTTCTTCTGATTTCCCCAATTTGCTGCCATTACCACTGTCTTATCTGTGCTTAGGTTCATCCAATTTGCCTTCAGTATTGCATTCCATTCCCCTATCCTTTGCTGCAGTTCTGGCTCAGAGTCTGACTTTAATGTCGCATCATCTGCATACAGCAACTTTGTTGATCTATCCCCTCCAACCTGTTTGCTAATGTAGTCTGTCACCAGTATGAACAGCAATGGGCTCAGAGCTGAACTCTGGTGTACATCCACTCCCTCTGGGAGCCCCTCTGTGAGGCCAAATACTGTTCATACTTGAGTCATTAGGTCTTTGTACATAGACTGCACTTATTCTACCAATCTTTCCGGGACTTCAAACCACCACAGTACTGCCCAGATCAGCTTTCTTAGGATCTTGTCATATGCTTTCTCCAAGTCTAGGAATGCCCAGATGGACCGTTTCCTCATCTCTAGCTCCTTCTCAACTATCTGTCTCACTGCAAACATCGGGTCAGTTGTGCTGCATCCTGATCTGAATCCGAACTGCTCATCTCCCATCTTACACTCTTCTACTCTACATGTCCATTTATCAATCACTCTCTCCAGAACTTTCATGCAGTGTGATAGGAGTTTGATGCCTCTGCACTGCCCACAGTTGTGGATATCCCCTTTGTTCTTGTACACTTGCATGATTATGCTTATTCTCCATCTGGGATACGCTTTTCTCTCCACTTTGCTATGAATACTTACAGAAAGTTAAGCACTTTTCTTTACATAACTGCTAAATCTTTTTTTTTCTTTTTTGTCTTCTTTAATTTGTGGGAATGTGACTGTAGTGACAGAAACATGTAAATTCCCCCATGTGGTGATCTATAACGTTGAACTGGGAATAAATAAGGAATTAATCCAGAAATTAATTTTTCTCTTGGGGGGGGGTGGAGCATTATCAGATTTTTACTTACAGATTCACAGATTTGTAGGTTCTTACTAGGCTATCGATCTGTGAAGATTGTATTAAGCCTAGACATATAGGCCTTGTATAGTGTACCTACTAGTGCTCATAGGTGTTTATAACTAATGAATTTTGGATGTTTACGTGCTTCCACTATCCATGAGGGGCAAAAGTGCTTAACAAGGGTGAATTTGCGATTTCCTAAACAGTCATCCAACTTGTGTTTAAAAAGAGTAAGATGTTTTCTTTGCTTACATTGGAATGGAACGCAGTTTTGCAGAAGCATGATTCTTTGTGATACATACCTAGCTATCCTGCATGGTTTATGTTGCAGAAGAGACTTACATTCATCGGGATGGTGTTTCTGACATCAGTAGACTTACAAATGTTTAATAAGCCTGACAGGATAGGTTCATTTGAAGCAGTATATACTAGGCAGTTGTTGCCTCGCACAGTCCTTTAAGATACCATAAAGAGGGATAGGGCTATGAGACAGTCAGCAGAGCTTTTATGATTAGTTCCTCTGTTTTTTCATTTTTTCTTTTCTTTTTTTTTTTTTTTTTTTTTGAGAAAGTGGCATGGAAGTTCTAAGTGCGATAGGTATCTGTACAAACACATACCAAAGTGGACATAGTACTCAATGTTCAGCGTAATGAGTAATGAATACAGTGGCGCTATGATGTCTCAGGACATGTATACCATACCTTTTGATATAAGCTGTGCATTGAAGAAGGACTTAATTCCAGTAGTGGATACATGGTGTTCAAAATAGGTTCCCAGATCCCTAACTGCAGGATCAACTTTCAAAGTTAAGTTGTCAATGTGATAGTTACACAGTGTGTGTTGTTTGGTGAAGGCTGTGATTATAAATTTCTTCGCATTCAGTTTTAGCCCTTGGATCTGGCAGCAGCTGTTCATTTAAGACAGACCTTCTTGGAGAATCTTTGTGTCTTCAGAGTAGTTAATCATGGCTGCAAGTTTGCAGCCATCTGTAAACTTTGTAAGGCATAAGCTGTGTGCATTGGCTGTGACCTCTAAGAAATAGATGCCAGACAGGAGTGGGCCAAGGACTGAACCTTGGGTACTTGGTTGGTTCAAAATTTTTTTAAGTCCATATGGCTGCCCGCCCATATTTCCTGTGTTCTATTTGTGAGGTAGTTTGCTATCCAAAGCTTACATCACAATTTACGTCTAGTTGTGACAGTTTATCTGTGATACATTAGTGTGGAATGGTATTAAACACCTTCATGAGGCCTAGATAAGCACTGTGCATGGATTTACCCTCATCAATTGCATTAGTTACTTTTTTAAAGAAGGCTATCAGGTTAAATAGGTAGGATCTGCCCTTACACAAAGTAACACAGGCTGAAATCTACTGATTCAAACACGAAAATTTATTTAAAACATGAAACAAAGTAAGCGCTTTCATCTGGTATATATAACCAGACCATATATCCAGAATAGGTCTCCAAATGGCCTCTTTCCAAGGAGCTAAGACCATCCTGGAGTAAAAGCCCCTTCCCATTTGGAAGGGGGGGACAAGCTGAATGGTTCCCTGGTCCAGGAGGGACAGATGGACCTTTGGAAAATGGGAAGTTGATCCACAGGAGGCTGAGGATTGCTTGAGACAAAAGGGATGAGATTTCTACACCATGAACTAGCCCTGACTGGTAATGGACAGAACCCAAGTGTCCGAGGAAATCAGTTGCCAATTTGGAAGGGAAAGGGAAAGCCTGAGAGAAAGTTGAAGGGAATTTGGACAAAATGTCATAGGTTCATAGGATGATACTAGGTTATTGGCCTGGAAGCCCTTATAAGCCTAGCCAAGAATTTTACCCATGTTCCCTCAAAGTCAGCACCTGTACCCCCTGTCCAGCAGGGACACAGGTGGAATTACAGGGGTGTATTTTCTGTTTCTCATCCAGTCATCCAGGTTCCTCTTAAAGAGAGCTAGAGAGGTACTCCACTTGACATGGAGAGGAAGTCTGTTCCACAGATGGGGAAGTCTTTGGGACACAAATCTATTCTTCCAACAAGCTCTGTTAATGTCACAGACCAGGTTAAGGCCTTACGTGTGGGTTGCTCGAGTGGAGTTTGTTTTACGAATATGCAGCAACTCCATCAAGGGTGGGTTTGAGATGGTCTTGTATGCCAGACACAGGTCACCTCTGAGCAATCTGTATGAGACTGAGTAGAGGGACAGGACTTTTAGCCTATCTATATAGGATCGGTGTTTGAGACCCTGGATTTTCCTGGTCAGGAACCTCTGTGGTCTCTCCAACTGCTGCATGTGCTTGGCAAGGTACATGCCAAAGTGGGCATTGTACTTGATAATGGGTCTGATAAGGGAGGAGTACAGGGATGTTATGACATCCTTGTTCCTGGATGAAATACCTTTATTCATGAGGTGGGCCATGTAGAAAGTCTTCTGTACAATGGAGGCAACATGGTGCTCAAAAGTGAGGTTGCTATCAACCTGGGTACCCACTTCCTGCACGACTGATTGCGTGCCTAGTACATTGTTATTAATTTGATAATTAGTGGGGATGCCATTTTCCCCAAAGGGGATAATGATGCATTTCTTGGCATTTAGCTTGAGATCATGCTTCTGACACCAGTCATTAATTTGGGTAAGGCCCTATTGTAGGATGTTCGCATTACTAGGGGAATTTAAGACAGCACCCAGCTTGCAGTCATCTGCAGACTTGGTCAGCCACAGACCACTGATTTTGGCTTGCACCTCAGAAAAGTATATCCAAAACAGTGGGGGTCTCAAGACCAATCCTTGGGGTACACCGCTCGTTATGGGTCTGCTACTAGAGGTGTCTTTACCTACTTTGACTGAGTAGGTTCTATCAGTGAGCCAGTTAACTACCCATCTGGTAACATACGGTTTGATGCCTAGCTGGGAGAGTTTATCTATTATGCCCGAGTGAGGAATAGTGTCAAAGGCTTTGGCTAGGTCAAGGTAGGTAGTGTGCACCTTCTACCCCTCATCCATGGCTTTGGTGGCTATTTCGAAGATGTCGACCATGTTTAACAGGCATGATCTCCCTTTAACAAAACCAAACTGTGTAGGGTCAAGCATTTGGAGGTTGTCAATGTCATTGTTTATAAGGTCCATGATAATGCGTTCCATGGCTTTCCAGATCAGACTAGTTAGGCTGATGGGACTCTAATTTCTTAGGTCAGTGGATGCTCCATCTTTGTGTAGAGGAATGACAGTGGCTGTCCTCCATCCAACTGGGATGAAGCCGATGCTCAAGCTTTGGTTGAATAGGGTGTCTAATGGCGCTGATGCTCATACCTGAGTTCATGTAGGATACGGGTTTATACTAAGGCGTTGAAACACCATAACATCAAACACCTCAACACAGACAAGTATTCAGCGAAAATCACTTCTGCAATTCACTGACTACTTCAAGGGCAAAGATGTAGATGACCAACTACACAATTTTGCCCTTTTCTCCACTGTAGTGCGATCTCGGAGTTGGTATATTTAGCTGGGGGGCTGCAGCCCCCCACATGGGTGGGTTTGGTTTAAGTAGATTTAGTTCCATTGGGTTCATAGGTTCATAGGTAGGTACTAGGCTATCGGCCCAAGGGCCTAAGTAAGCCTAGCCAACAAGGTTCCCTGGCTTACGCCACCCAAGAAAGTTATTTTCCTGTGCCCCTGTTGAGCAGAGCCAATGAAGTGATCCCCAGGGTGTATTTCCTATTTCCCATCCACTTATCAAGATTTTTCTTGAGGAGTGCTAATGAAGAACTTTGCTTGACATAGATGGGTAGCTTGTCCCAGAGTATGGGAAGTCTCTGGGACAGGAATCTATCCCTCCAGCATGTCCTGTTTATTGTGGTGACAATATTTAGGTCCCTAGAGCATATAGCTCGGAGGGATTGGGATTTCTTTAGGTGTAGCATGTTCAACAGCTCTGGGTTTGACATAGCTTTATATGTTAGACAGAGATCTCATCAGAGTAGGCGATATGCTATGGAGTAAAGCTGGAGTTTTTTGAGAAGGTCAGTGTAGGGCATCTGTTTGAGGCCAGTAATCCTCTTTGTGAGGTACTTCTGTGGCCTTTCCAGCTGCTGCAGATGTCTTGTGAGGTACATTCCAAAAGGGGCATTGTACTATATAATGGGTCTAATAAATGTCAAATAGAGGGGAACAATGACTTCTTTTTTCCTAGATGAGAACCCTTTTGCAATGAGGTGCACAACGTAGAAGGATTTCCTGACTACTGTGGTGATGTGATTATCAAAGGAGAGACTACTGTCCATCTGGGTCCCCAGGTCTCTTTATCACACATTCAGCATTAAGTAGACTGCCACCTATGTGGTAGTTCATGGGTACTGAGTTTTTACCAAAGGGGATGACAATGCACTTTTTGGCACTGAACTTGAGGCCATGGCTCTGACACCAGGCATCTGTCTCAGTGAGGCCCTTCTGTAGGATGTCCACATCATTTGGGGACACAACTATGGCTCCTAGTTTGCAGTCATCTGTGAACTTCATTAGCCAAAGGCCTTCTGTGTTAGCCTGTACTTCAGAGAAGTAGATACCAAACAGGAGAGGTCCCAGGACTGAACCTTGTGGTACTCCACTTGTCATTGGTTTGAAGTCAGATTTGGAATCTGCAACTTTTACAGTGTGGGTTCTGTCAGTGAGCCAATTGGAAACCCATCATGTGATGTAGGGATTTATACCTAGTTTAGTGAGTTTAGCTATAATTCCAGAATGGGGGATGGTGTTGAAAGCCTTGGCAAGGTCAAGATAGGCCGTGTGAACCATCTTACCCTCGTCTACAGCTTTGGTGACCACCTCAAAGAAGTCGATCAGGTTCAGGAGGCATGATCTGCTTTTCACAAACCCGAACTGGGTGGGGTCCAGAGTTTGGAGGTTACCAATGTCTTTGTTTATGAGTTCCATGATGATACATTCCATGGCCTTACAGACCAGGTTCGTCAGGCTAATAGGGCGATAGTTCTTGGGATCAGTGGTGGCTCCCCCTTTGTGAAGTGGGATAACTGTTGCTGTGTGCCATTCAGTGGGCACAGAGCCTGATGTGAGACTATGATTGAACATGGTGCCTAGGTGGGGAGCTAGTTCATTCTGAAGTTCAGGTAGAACCTTTTTGGCTAGGCTTACATAGGCCCTTGGGCCGATAGCCTAGTACCTACCTATGAACCTATAACTTTCTTGGGTGGCGTAAGCCAGGGGACCTTGTTGGCTAGGCTTACATAGGCCCTTGGGCCAATAGCCTAGTACCTACCTATGAATCTATGTAAAACACAGCTTGGGATGTTGTCCAGTCCCATGAATGCTGTGTTTTTGGCTTTAGAGAGTGCAGCTTTTACCTGCGTAGTTGTGATTACAGGAACTCTGCATTCTTCCTGTATAGATATGGGCCCTTTAGGGGGTGAGAGTGGGTAAAGCTAGCACTGAACCTATCTTCCAGGACATTGGCAATATCAGTTGGTTCTGTAATTTTCATGCTGTTGTGCTGTAACTCAGAGCAGATCTGGGTGTTGCCATTGAGATTCTTGACATAGCTATAGAATGCTTTGTGGTTGTCCCTAGAATCAGTGGCAATTTTGTTTTCATAGCTAGCTTTGGAGGATCTTATAAGGGATCTCAGCTTCTTACTGAGGCTGTCCAGGGAACTCCTCTCATGGGATTTTACTCTCTTTTGCAACAGTTTCTTCCTTCTGTTGTAGAGTTTGTTTATGGCAGGGGACCACCAGAATGGCTTCCTTTTTTTGGAGGATAGCGTCTTGGTTCTGTTTGGGATAGCACGATCCATGCACTCGTGTAAGTGCTTATAGAGTGCATCTGTGTAGCATTCAGCAGTCATAACTGTATTATCCATCTGCATGGGTGTCATGAAGTTCACCATTTCTGTCCTAAGAAGCATGAAGTTGGCTTTGGAGAAATGTTTTACTGTGATTTCCTTAATGGGGGGGGGAGTGGAATGCGGATATCTAGGGTGATTAGCTTATGGTCAGATCCGACCAATCAGGAGTTGACTTCAGGTGTGGAACACTGGTCACTCATGTTAGTAATGACTAGGTCTAGGATATTGTTGCCCCTGGTGGGGGTGTGGATAAGTTGATCCAGGGTATTGGAATTTATGAATTCCAGAAAGCGTTGAGCAAAGGAGTTGGTACATGAGTAGTTTTCCCAGTTAATGGTGGGGTAATTGAAATCACCCAGTATTAGGGTGTTTGGTTGAACCCTAATATTTTCCAGTATATCAAGAAAAAGAGGAGTGGGAATCCTGGGGCATGGTAAGGGATCTGTAGCAAGCTACAATTTGGACTGCAGTTTTGCCCAGAGTTAGTTGCACTTGGATAACCTCAAATGCATTATGCTGAGCAACTAGCCTGGAGGTGTGGATATCCTTAATGAATATGGACACACCTCCACCTTTGGTGATCTGTTCCAGGTTAGGTGGCCGAAAGTGTGGTATGAGTTATAGCCTGGTAATGCGGGGGTGCTCTCTGGAGCCTTGAACCAGGTCTCAGTCAGGACAAGTATTTATTTGTCCTTGAAATATTCAGTAAATCGTGGAAGTGCATTTCACTGAATACTTGTCAGTGTTGAGGTGTTCTATGTTATGGCATTTCAACATCATAATATAGACCCATAGGATACAGCCAGGTATGTTATCGGGTCCTATGGAGACTGTATTTTTTGCCTTTGAGAGGGCATTAAGGACCTGCTCCCTGGTGAAGAGGGGAGGGGGTAGGTGCTGGGGATGTCCTGGTTTACTGATGGGGGGACAGGGGGGTGAACATTTTACTGAACCTGTCTGCCAGCAGATTGACTATATCTGTGGTATTTGTGTATGTGGTGTTATTGATCACCAGTTCAGAGCAGATTTGGGTGTTACTTTTGAGATTGCGGACATATGTGAAGAAGGCTTTATGATTGTCCTTAGTGGATGTGGCCAGTTTGGACTCAAAGTTAGCCTTAGAGGATTTCACCAGTGATGTTATTTGCTTGTTCAGACAAAGGAGAGATTGCTTCCAACTTGGCACCTGCTCCTTCTTTGTCGTGGACAACAATTTTATTCTTTATTATAGAGTTTGTTTATTGTTGCTGTCCACCAGACAGGTTTACTCTTCCTTGAGGAAGATAATTTGGTCCTCTCAGGTATTGCTGAGTCCACACAGCTATGTATGTGCTCATATAGTTTTTTGTTGTAGGCTTGGACATTAGTGCTAGTTCCAACTGAAGAGACGGTGGTTGTGAAGCTGCTTATACCTGCTCTGAGGAGATTGTAGTCAGTTTTGGAAAAGTTTTTTCATTTGACCCTGAAGGGGGGGGGGTTCAGAGGAGATGGTGACTTCAAAAGTGATTGCTTTATGGTTGGATCTTACCAAGGATGATGACACTATAGGTGTGCTACAGTGGCTACTCATGTTGGTTAGGACCAGGTCCAGGATATTTTCACCTCTTGTAGGGGTGTTGACCAGCTGATCCAATACATTGGCATTGACAAAGTTGCAGAATCTCTGGGCGTTCATGTTTGGGCTAGAATAAGTTTTCCACTCTATGGTTGGGTAGTTAATGTCACCCAAGATCAGGGTACATGGTTGAATCTTGATGGACTCAAGTAAGTCCAGATAGGTGGAGTGGGTGTCCTGAGTCATGGTTGGGGGTCTGTAGCTAGCTATGATTTGAATAGGTGTTTTGTCAACAGTTAACTGCACTTGGAGTGTCTCCTGTGTGTCATACTGTTTGACCAGCCTGAAGGTGTGTATGTCTTCTATAAATATTGAAACTCCACCTCCTTTGGTTTTGTAGCCCTCCATTTACGGTCTGAAAGTATCGTAGGATGAGTAACCTGGTAAGGCTGGGGTGCTCTCTCCAGCTTTGAACTAGGTTTCAGTGACTGCACAAATATCAGCATCCTCTATGGCAAGGAATCCTTGCAATGAGTGCAGTTTCATACTAAGACTCCTAGCATTTAGCAGCATGACCTTTAAATTTCATTTAGAATAATTTTTCATGCTGGTAACTTTGTGTTCATGACTTTGACTAAAAAATACACTATGAGGAAGGCAAGAGCCTTTGCCAGAAGCCTGAAGCCGAAGGGAAACATATGAAGGCCATCTCTGGCAAAACATCATGGTCTGTCAATCATGTTCTCCCAGGCTGTCAGGTACTGGATCCCCTTGGAATGACACCAGAAACTAAGCTAATTGTTAGAGTCAATCATTTTCTGTTTGTATTGAAGCATCATTCTGGGTGATGGTAGGATGCTGATTAAGGCTAAGGACATACCTGCCTGGGACACATTATTCAGTGAGCTCAATCATGTCTCTCTTCATATAGTCCAGAGAGGTACGTATCATGTCATTCACACCAACACGGACTGTAACAGTCATAACAGTACCTGTTGTTAAGAGACTTGAGTGCATCCATGACATGGTGGATTTTAGCACCTCACAAGCAGCTTACCATGACTTTCTCCTTGTCTAGCCTGGTGAGGGGCACATTTATGTGTCTCACAATAGAGTCTCCTATAACTAGTATGTTGGGTTTGTGGCTGGGCCTTAGAGGCTGTGAGACATAGATACGTGTAGTATGTTTGATGCTTGGTGCTGTGGGTTGTGATGTACGTGTGTGTTTTTCCTTCGGAGGTCTCTTTTGTTTAGGTATGTTTTTGTTGAGAACCCCCACCTATGTAGGAGTGTGTTGTACAGCTGTGGGTGGTGTTAGAGGTGTGGTGTTCATAGCGTTTGTGCAGACAACCTTCTTAGTGCCAGGTGTACTGGCTTGTGACTGAGGCAGCAAGGATTCTAGGTTCTTAATGTAATTAATTTATTTATTTATCATTTGTTAACCAGGTTGGTCCAACTGAGCCCAGGGGCCCTTTTTCAGTGGAGACCCAAGAAGAAAAGCTCCAGAAGTCAGTTACAATTGTTGTACAAAAAGAATAACATGCAATAAGTACATTGATAAGAAATTCAAAATAAATGTCAAATACACATTCATTAGAATTTGATCAGTAATTTGAAAGTAATTGATTACAAAAAGCATTTGCATTGGCGCTGTAATGTAAAGTAAATTGGTTACAAAAAAGATGAGTCGTACAGAAGTATTTACAAGATGAAAAAATATGAGTGTAGTTAGAGTAGGAGTGTTAGTAAAATAGGAGGAAACAGAGGAGAAAAAAAGAAAGGAGGGAGAAAGAGGCGAATAAGTAATAAGAGGACTGAAGAGGCAGAGAAAGAGTAAGAGTTACAGTAAAAATGACTGAAGAAAAAACAGAGGGTCAAAAAAAAAAAGGGAGAGAGGGGGAAGGAGAGAAAAACAAAAGAGAGGAGGAAGACTAAGAGGTAGTGAAACATATAGTGTTAGTAAGATAGCAATTTATAGGTCAGGTTGGTGTTTGGCATGAACAGGACCAAGTCTTTAGCATGTGTTGTTTGAGTTTGAGTTTGAATTGGTTCTTATGGGGGATACATTTGATTTTAATTGGAAGGGAGTTCCAGGTATGGGCTGCAAAGTATTTGTATAGGGACTTACTAATATGTGTTGATGGTTTGTATATATCCAGGGGGTATTTGTCAGAGGTGCGGAGGTGATGACGAGGGGTGTATTGAGATATAATATTAGCAATTGAGGGACACGAGGAGGGATTATAGAGAATTGAGTGTGTGATGTGTATTGAGATAGATGAATTTGTGAAGGGAATTAAGGCCATTGTAGTGAATTAAAGGCAAGGCAATGATGGGATTTGTATGGGAGGTTAGTTGCAAATCTAACTATTTTATTGTATGTTTGCTCTAGTTTGGATAGAAGTGATGATTGAATGTTGGTGAGGATTGAAGTGGATACAGAAGGCTGGGTAATAGGAGAGAGATGGCAAGAGAAGGTTTGCTAGAGGGTGAAAGAAATTTACGATTATGGTATAGGAGACCAAGTTTCTGGTGAGTTTTTTTATGCCTCGATGGCTATGTATGCCAAATTTATGTTCGTTGTCAATTGTGACTCCAAGTAGTTTAGTATGGGGTTCTGGTTTGATAGTGGTGTTATTTATGGAGGAAATAGAGAAAGTGGATTTGTGCTGTGCAAGTTGTTTGGGAAGGAGCAGCAAAAGTTTGGGTTTTGTAGGATTTAGTATAAGCTGATTGTCCATAAACCAAGATTCGATAGATCTAAAGGTTTCTTGAGTAAGAGTAAGGAGTTCTTGGATGCTGGGGGTGGTGGTAATAAGGGTAGAGGCGTCAGCGTATTGTAATAGTCTGGAGAGGTTTGAAGCGGAGGACAGCCTATTTGTAAAAATATTAAACAAGAGAGGACCCAGTATAGAGCCTTGGGGAACACTGGTGCTGACAGGAAGAAATGGGGAGGTCACATTTTGCCAGTGAATGGATTGCTTTCTGTTGTCTAAGTAGCTGGAGAACCAGTTTATGGTGGGTGAGGACTGATTGAGATCTTGAAGTTTAGTTATTAGTTTAGAATGAGAAACTGTATCAAATGCCTTGGACAGGTCAAGGAATAGGCAGGAGACTAGTAAATTTTTGTCACGGGCTTCTGCTACTGTTTGTGTGAAAGAGAGAAGTGCTGTTGATGTGCTTTGGTGGGGTCTGAAGCTATGTTGGGTGGGAGTAATAAGGTTCTTTTCAAGCAGGTGTTTAATAAGCTGAGTGTGGACACATTTTTCGAAAATCTTGGAGAGTGGGGATAGTATAGCAATGGGGCAGTAGTTAGAGGGATCTATAGAGTTTCCTCCTTTGTGCAGAGGGATAGTTCAGAAGTACTTCCATCATTCAGGGACAATAGATTCAGTGATAGAGCAGTTAATAAGAATAGAGACTGGGTAAGCAATGGAGTTGGCAGCAAGTTTAAGAAAATAGGTTGGTAAGTTGTCTACTGAGGGAGAGCAGGGTTTAAGTTATTTCAGATGGGATTTGATGAAGGCAGGAACTGGTTGTAGGGAGAAAGTATTGGGTGGTGGAGGGATGGGATGAGGAGGTCGAGAAGATGCAGTAGTGGTAGTATTTTGAGTTAGTTTTTGGATGGTATCAATGAAATAGTTATTTAAAAGAGCTGCAGTTTCTGAGGCAGTGTTCAGAGGGAAGGGGCTGGTGGTAGGACGGTTTCCAGGGTGGAGGATTTTATTGATTATACACCAGGATATTTTAGGGTTTTTGTGGGTTACATTCGCTTGAGGCAAAGAAGGTTTTTTTTGTCTTTGATGACAAGTTTTTTACACAAGTTTCTTAGTTGTTTGTACTGCTGTAGTAGGGGAGGAGTTTTATGTTTGACCCATGTTTTCCAGGCACTGTCCCTTTGCCACATAGTATGGCGTGTTTGCTTGGTCAACCAAGGGGCACATTGTGCTTTTACCCTGATCTTTCTGGAAGGTGCCATATAGTTTAATATGTCTAAGAATAATTTATTGAAGGAGGTTACAGCATCATTAAGGCAGAGGTAGTTTAGAAATGACCAGTTTATGTTGGACAAGGTGGAGTTGAACTTGTTAGGACTGAAAAAAAGTGAGCTAGATTGTGGAATTCCCTATAAAGGTGTTCTTTGGGAGGGTGAGATGCATATCTATAAATGTAGATAGGGGACTGGTCGCTTAAAGAGTTAGGGAGAATAGCAGCATTATGGTAGAGAGTAGGGTCTGAGGTAAGGATCCAGTCTATTATAGATCCTGAGGTAGAGTTTTTATTGCTTCTGGTAGGGGATGATATATGCTGGTGGAGACCATGCATGTTGATATTGTGAAAGGCTGATGAGGAAGAAGGTGAGGCCCAATCTATATTAGTGTCACCAAGTATAATGGTTTTGTAGGGAACATTTAGGGTGAGCCAGGAAAGGAAATTTTCAAGTATAGGGATGTTGTCACCTGGGGGGACGTATATAGAGACAATGGCAATTTTCTTGTATGGGTTGAGGTAACAGTTTACGATAAGGATTTCAGGAGGGGTGAAAGAAGGACATGGGGGAGAGAGTGGAGCGAGAGTAAGTTGGTTTGAGTAGAGGATGGCAACACCTCTACCTCTTTTATTTGTACGGTCTGCATGGAAGATGTAGCCTGGGTAAAGGATTTCTGCATTAGAGATATGAGGTTTTAAACAGGTTTCAAAGAGGGTTAGGATGTGGCGGGAGTGTACTTGCATCCATGAGTGTAATTCTGTTGTTTTATTGACTATGTTTGGATATTGAGAGAGAAGAAAATTAGGGATTTAGGTAATGGACTGTGGTATAGGTGTTGTTCATGAGGTGGTACTGAGGGAGGTGTGTGCTTGTGAGAGATAGAGATAGGAGGTCCAGAGTTAGGATGGATGTTGCCATCCAGGAGTAGTGTATCAAAGAAAGCCAGCAGCAAGGAGATAGGGTTTAGAGTAGAAGGAGTGTTGTGCTTTATAATAGATGAAAGTGAAGTATTAGGATATGTCTTTACTGAAAAGAGGTGAATGGAAGAGCATGAAAATAGGTGAGGAGAGATTAGCAGTGTATGGGGGTAGGTATGTGGGTAGTGGTGGCTAGAGAGAGTTGGTGATAGTTTTGTGGAGTTTAGTGGCATGTGGTAGGATGTTAGCTGTGATAGGAGGAGGAGAAGGGGAATCATAAGGTAGTAAGGTGACATCATTGTGGTGAGATTTCAGAAGAAATGAGTGGTAGAAGTAGTAAGAAGTTCAAATTCAGAGTAAAAAGTGACTGAGGTACTAAGTATGTGAGCGTAGGTGAGGGAAGTAAGGTGAGAGGAGGAGATGATAGAGTGGGTGTGGAGGGTAAGAGTGGAAGAAGAAGGGAAGTGGCCTGAAAGGGAAGGGGAGGAGAGTAGAGAGTATGAGTTAAATGATAATGGGGGTGGGTGGAAATGAGGATACGGTATGCGAACGGAGCCGGATTACCCAGCTGGGACCAAGACAAGAGTTTACTAAAAAAACAATTAGGTAAGTCAGGGTGTGGTATGCCTGTAGAGAGGGAAAGAAAGTGATCTTAAGGCAGGGTGAGAGGAAAAATAAAGAAGGCAGGTAAGTGTCTGGAGCTCTAAAAAGGAAAGGGAATTGCTTAGGGAATGGTGTAAACTGCTTTCAAGTAGAGGATAATTTCAGCACAAGGGTGCTAGGTAAAGCTATGTGATTAACTACCTACCAGCCATGCTTTACAAATAGTCGAGACAAATCGCAGCTAATGTAGTACGTATTAAATGCCTTTTCAGCATAGTAATAGGGCTCTGCTAACACATGGGTCTGGACTGAGCCTGTGTACGTATGGACAGAAGCAGCTTAGGGGGATAGGAGAGTTGGAGTGCTTAACTAATTACAAGGCAAATGCTGCCACCTAGTGGCAGAAAAGGAGATTCTGTGCTAGAAAAATAAACAGTAAAACAAGGACAGAGAAATGTGCAGTGAATATGGAGAAAGGAAATAGATTTAAAAAGGGGGATAAGATGGCAGAGAGAAGACATGAACAACAATTATGGGGTGGTTCACAGCATGTGTGCAGGCTACTACCAAAAAGTTAACACAGTACCAGTAAAATTTACACTGACAGCAAGAGTAGGTATACAGCTATTTTGAACACTTAGGTTCATACTAGGCTATCTGCCCTAGGGCATTTCTAAGCCTAGCCAGAGTGTGTTTGACTTTCGCCACCCATTTTAAATTAATTTTGCTATGCCCTTTTTCGAGGTTAGTATACTGTGCCTCTGTCTAACAGTGACACAGAAGTGATACCCGGGTAAAACTACGATCTCCCATCCACTCATCAAGATTCCTCTTGAAGAGAGTCAATGTGGGACTCTGCCTAACTTGGACTGGGATTTTATTCCAGAGTGAAGGGAGCCTCTGGGTTATGAAAGTAGTTTAGAGAAAGTGGATTTGTGCTGTGCAAGTTGTTTGGCAAGGAGCAGCAAAAGTTTGGGTTTTGTAGGATTTAGTATAAGCTGATTGTCCATAAACCAAGATTCGATAGATCTAAAGGTTTCTTGAGTAAGAGTAAGGAGTTCTTGGATGCTGAGGGTGGTGGTAATAAGGGTAGAGGCGTCAGCGTATTGTAATAGTCTGGAGAGGTTTGAAGCGGAGGACAGCCTATTTGTAAAAATATTAAACAAGGGAGGACCCAGTATAGAGCCTTGGGGAACACTGGTGCTGACAGGAAGAAATGGGGAGGTCACATTTTGCCAGTGAATGGATTGCTTTCTGTTGTCTAAGTAGCTGGAGAACCAGTTTATGGTGGGTGAGGACTGATTGAGATCTTGAAGTTTAGTTATTAGTTTAGAATGAGAAACTGTATCAAATGCCTTGGACAGGTCAAGGAATAGGCAGGAGACTAGTAAATTTTTGTCACGGGCTTCTGCTACTGTTTGTGTGAAAGAGAGAAGTGCTGTTGATGTGCTTTGGTGGGGTCTGAAGCTATGTTGGGTGGGAGTAATAAGGTTCTTTCAAGCAGGTGTTTAATAAGCTGAGTGTGGACACATTTTTCGAAAATCTTGGAGAGTGGGGATAGTATAGCAATGGGGCAGTAGTTAGAGGGATCTATAGAGTTTCCTCCTTTGTGCAGAGGGATAGTTCAGAAGTACTTCCATCATTCAGGGACAATAGATTCAGTGATAGAGCAGTTAATAAGAATAGAGACTGGGTAAGCAATGGAGTTGGCAGCAAGTTTAAGAAAATAGGTTGGTAAGTTGTCTACTGAGGGAGAGCAGGGTTTAAGTTATTTCAGATGGGATTTGATGAAGGCAGGAACTGGTTGTAGGGAGAAAGTATTGGGTGGTGGAGGGATGGGATGAGGAGGTCGAGAAGATGCAGTAGTGGTAGTATTTTGAGTTAGTTTTTGGATGGTATCAATGAAATAGTTATTTAAAAGAGCTGCAGTTTCTGAGGCAGTGTTCAGAAGGAAGGGGCTGGGGGTAGGAGGGTTTCCAGGGTGGAGGATTTTATTGATTATACACCAGGATATTTTAGGGTTTTTTGTGGGTTACATTCGCTTGAGGCAAAGAAGGTTTTTTTTGTCTTTGATGACAAGTTTTTTACACAAGTTTCTTAGTTGTTTGTACTGCTGTAGTAGGGGAGGAGTTTTATGTTTGACCCATGTTTTCCAGGCACTGTCCCTTTGCCACATAGTATGGCGTGTTTGCTTGGTCAACCAAGGGGCACATTGTGCTTTTACCCTGATCTTTCTGGAAGGTGCCATATAGTTTAATATGTCTAAGAATAATTTATTGAAGGAGGTTACAGCATCATTAAGGCAGAGGTAGTTTAGAAATGACCAGTTTATGTTGGACAAGGTGGAGTTGAACTTGTTAGGACTGAAAAAGTGAGCTAGATTGTGAATTCCTATAAAGGTGTTCTTTGGGAGGGTGAGATGCATATCTATAAATGTAGATAGGGGACTGGTCGCTTAAAGAGTTAGGGAGAATAGCAGCATTATGGTAGAGAGTAGGGTCTGAGGTAAGGATCCAGCCTATTATAGATCCTGAGGTAGAGTTTTTATTGCTTGTGGTAGGGGATGATATATGCTGGTGGAGACCATGCATGTTGATATTGTGAAAGGCTGATGAGGAAGAAGGTGAGGCCCAATCTATACTAGTGTCACCAAGTATAATGGTTTTGTAGGGAACATTTAGGGTGAGCCAGGAAAGGAAATTTTCAAGTATAGGGATGTTGTCACCTGGGGGGACGTATATAGAGACAATGGCAATTTTCTTGTATGGGTTGAGGTAACAGTTTACGATAAGGATTTCAGGAGGGGTGAAAGAAGGACATGGTGGAGAGAGTGGAGCGAGAGTAAGCTGGTTTGAGTAGAGGATGGCAACACCTCTACCTCTTTTATTTGTACGGTCTGCATGGAAGATGTAGCCTGGGTAAAGGATTTCTGCATTAGAGATATGAGGTTTTAAACAGGTTTCAAAGAGGGTTAGGATGTGGCGGGAGTGTAGTTGCATCCATGAGTGTAATTCTGTTGTTTTATTGACTATGTTTGGATATTGAGAGAGAAGAAAATTAGGGATTTAGGTAATGGACTGTGGTATAGGTGTTGTTCATGAGGTGGTACTGAGGGAGGTGTGTGCTTGTGAGAGATAGAGATAGGAGGTCCAGAGTTAGGATGGATGTTGCCATCCAGGAGTAGTGTATCAAAGAAAGCCAGCAGCAAGGAGATAGGGTTTAGAGTAGAAGGAGTGTTGTGCTTTATAATAGATGAAAGTGAAGTATTAGGATATGTCTTTACTGAAAAGAGGTGAATGGAAGAGCATGAAAATAGGTGAGGAGAGATTAGCAGTGTATGGGGGTAGGTATGTGGGTAGTGGTGGCTAGAGAGAGTTGGTGATAGTTTGGTGGAGTTTAGTGGCATGTGGTAGGATGTTAGCTGTGATAGGAGGAGGAGAAGGGGAATCATAAGGTAGTAAGGTGACATCATTGTGGTGAGATTTCAGAAGAAATGAGTGGTAGAAGTAGTAAGAAGTTCAAATTCAGAGTAAAAAGTGACTGAGGTACTAAGTATGTGAGCGAGGTGAGGAAGTAAGGTGAGAGGAGGAGATGATAGAGTGGGTGTGGAGGGTAAGAGTGGAAGAAGAAGGGAAGTGGCCTGAAAGGGAAGGGGAGGAGAGTAGAGAGTATGAGTTAAATGATAATGGGGTGGGTGGAAATGAGGATACGGTATGAACGGAGCCGGATTACCCAGCTGGGACCAAGACAAGAGTTTACTAAAAAAACAATTAGGTAAGTCAGGGTGTGGTATGCCTGTAGAGAGGGAAAGAAAGTGATCTTAAGGCAGGGTGAGAGGAAAAATAAAGAAGGCAGGTAAGTGTCTGGAGCTCTAAAAAGGAAAGGGAATTGCTTAGGGAATGGTGTAAACTGCTTTCAAGTAGAGGATAATTTCAGCACAAGGGTGCTAGGTAAAGCTATGTGATTAACTACCTACCAGCCATGCTTTACAAATAGTCGAGACAAATCGCAGCTAATGTAGTACGTATTAAATGCCTTTTCAGCATAGTAATAGGGCTCTGCTAACACATGGGTCTGGACTGAGCCTGTGTACGTATGGACAGAAGCAGCTTAGGGGGATAGGAGAGTTGGAGTGCTTAACTAATTACAAGGCAAATGCTGCCACCTAGTGGCAGAAAAGGAGATTCTGTGCTAGAAAAATAAACAGTAAAACAAGGACGGAGAAATGTGCAGTGAATATGGAGAAAGGAAATAGATTTAAAAAGGGGGATAAGATGGCAGAGAGAAGACATGAACAACAATTATGGGGTGGTTCACAGCATGTGTGCAGGCTACTACCAAAAAGTTAACACAATACCAGTAAAATTTACACTGACAGCAAGAGTAGGTATACAGCTATTTTGAACACTTAGGTTCATACTAGGCTATCTGCCCTAGGGCATTTCTAAGCCTAGCCAGAGTGTGTTTGACTTTCGCCACCCATTTTAAATTAATTTTGCTATGCCCTTTTTCGAGGTTAGTATACTGTGCCTCTGTCTAACAGTGACACAGAAGTGATACCCGGGGTAAAACTACGATCTCCCATCCACTCATCAAGATTCCTCTTGAAGAGAGTCAATGAGGGACTCTGCCTAACCTGGACTGGGATTTTATTCCAGAGTGAAGGGAGCCTCTGGGTTATGAATCTGTCCCTCCAGCATGTCCTATTTATTTCAGTGCTGAGGTTCAAGTCTCGAGCGCGTAGCTCGATGGGATTTGGATTTTCTGAGGTGCAGCATGTCCATTAATTCCGGGTTGGACATGGCTTTATACGTCAGGCACAGATCGCCTCTGAGCAGGCAGTATTCCACTGAGTAGAGCTGGAGTTTCTTTAACCGGGCAGCATATGGCATCTGTTTGAGCCCTTTGATCCTCCTGGTGAGGTACTTTGGGGTCTTTCCAGTTGCTGCAGGTGTCTGGTAAGGTACATCCCAAAAGGGCATTGTACTCAATTATGGGCCTGATGAGGGATGAGTAAAGAGGTACGATGACCTCCCTGATCTAGATGTGAATCCCTTCATGATTAGGTGGGCTATATAAAATGTTTTCTAACCACTTTGGCCACGTGGTTGTCAAATGAGAGATTGCTATCAACTTGGGTCCCCAGGTCCCTAATTACTTCTTCTGTACTTAATGGATTACCACCTATGTGGTAATTTGTGGGCACTTGTTTTGCCAAAGGGATGAATATACACTTTTTGGTGTTTAGCTTGAGGCCATGGCTCTGGCACCAGTTGTCTGTTTCTATGAGGCCCTTTTGGAGGATGCTTGTGTCGGCTGGAGAGTCAATTATGGCACCCAGTTTGCAGTCATCTGCGAACTTGGTCAGCCACAGTCCTTCCATGTTGGCCTGTACCTCCAAGAAATATATACTGAACAAGACAGGTCCCAGGACTGAGCCTTGTGGGACGCCACTTGTAACTGGTTTGGAGTCTGACATGGCTCCAGCAATTCTAACCATGTGGGTTCTGTCCTTGCAACCCATCTAGTGACATAGGGGTTTATATTTAAGCTGGTGAGCTTATCTATAATGCCCGAGTGGGGTATTGTATTGAAGGCTTTTGCGAGTTCCAGGTAGGCTGTGTGGACCACCTTCCCCTCGTCAATGGCCTTGGTGACTGTTTCAAAGAAATCAACCAGGTTTAAGAGGCAGGATCTGCCCTTAACAAAGCCAAACTGGGTAGGATCCAGTGTCTGTAGGTTCCCCAATATCTTTATTTATGAGGTCCATGATGATCCTTTCCATAGTTTTGCAGACCAAGCTAGTCAGGCTTATGGGGCGATAGTTTCCAGGATCTGTTGAGGCACCACCTTTGTGGAGAGGGACCACTGTTGCTGTACGTCACTCTTTGGGTACATATCCTGTAGTAAGGCTGAGATTGAACAGTAGTTTTATGTTTGGGTTTAGCTCTTCTTGGAGTTCATGTAGGACACAGCCCGGGACACCATCTGGTCCCATTGATGCTGTGTTTTTTGCTTTGGAGAGGGCAGCTCTTACCTGAGCATCTGAGATGTCAGGGGGGCAGTACTCTGCTGAGATAGATATTTGCCCTTTGGTGGGGAGTTGCGCTGAACCTGTCAGCTAGGATGTTGGCAATGTCTGTGGGTTCGGTGTATTTTTTGTCATTTTGGACTAATTCTGAGCATATCTGGGAATTCCCACCCAGGTTCCTAACATAACTAAAGAAAGCCTTGTGATTATCCTTAGTGTCCTGTGCAATTTTTCTCTCGAAGCTGGCCTTAGATGATTTTATGAGTGCCCGTAGTTTTTTGCTAATACTGATCAGAGATGCCTTCCCTTTTTGGGATTTTGCTCTATCATGTAGTAGCTTCCTCCTTCTATTGTATAGTTGTAAGATGTGTTTCCTCTTTTTTTTTTAATTATTGGTTCCACTAGAATAATGCTCATGTAGTGTTGTTTTCTGTGTACTAGACAGTTTCAAAAATTATTTGATGAGGCTGATTCAGAAAATTGTGTGAATGGGTAAATTGAAAATAGGGAGGTACCTCAGAAAACTAGGTACATCATGTGCATGGGTAAATCAGGTCACAAAATATAAACATTCCTCCAAAACAAGGACAGTTATGATGTCTTCAGGGAGACTTTGATCTCTCTGCCCATTAAATTACAGAGGAAACTCAGAGTGACTGTATCGTTAGGAAGGCATTGAGGAAAACAATAAGTTTCTTACACAACAACTTCAGAGTACATTTCACATTCAAGAACCAGCTGCAATAATCCACACACAGCAACCAGTTCATACAGAGCAGAAACACAATAACTAAATTCTGTCTTAAACTGTCTGCTCACAGAAAAAGTCACTTTCACCAATAAGCAGCAGCTGTAGCAGCAGTCTTCAGGTGAGAGCTGGGTTCTTCTAAGGGAGATTTGGTGCCTTGGGTATTGTTGTGGCATACAGCTACTTTACCTCACACCAAAACAATAACACAGCTACAGAGTCTGTAGGACTACATACATTTATTATTATTTAATTATTGCATTTATTTACCGGGAAAGTCCACTGGGCCTGAAATGAGCCCATTTTCAGTGGAGGCCCGGGGAGAAAAACTCCACATTTAATTACATACAAGGAGATTTTCCACAACAATACAGAGTATATAAAACAGTAGTAGTACATTAAAATAAAATAATAATCACATAGAATAATTTGACAATAACATGGACTAAATTTGATAACAACAGTGAAGAATGGTTTTCAATCATGGTGTGAATGTAGGAATTGAAAGTGTAAATATATAAGTAAAATTATTAGCGGTGAGAAGAAATTAACTTAAAGGGTAAAAAGAAGGAGAAAGAAGGTCTAAGATAGGGATAACACAGGCTAAAGTGACAGCAGAAAGAGTTAGTGTAGTAGAGAGAAGAGGAAGATAGAGTAGTGACTGAGTGGAGAAGAGTAAGGATTCTGAGAGGGGGTCAGGTTTTGGGGTTGTCTGTTGGGGTGCAGGTGCATGTGCAGTGTGAGGAGAGATGAAGTCTGAGGGATTTTTTAAAAATACGTATCTGCTAACCTCACAAGACTCAAATGTAGTGAAAGTTTTAAAACATGATGAGAACAGGACTAAGATGACTTTCCTACTTAGTTTTTTTGAAAAGATCACCAAAGCAATGGATGAAGACAAAACAGTACACACTGCATATTTCAACCCGGCCAGACCTTTTGACACAACTCCTCACTTGGATATGGTAGAAAAGCTAAATAAACTGGAAATAAACCCCTTTGACACTTGTTGGATTGACTTGTCACCCCCCAACACCTGCATAGCACAAAATAATAATGCACTGCAATTCAACCTCAAGTCAGTACCCATTATGTTAATCAAAAGATACCTACTAAACTTTAAATAACAACAATGGCCGATGACAGCATCCTTACTGAATACTTGAAAATCACAGCCAAAGCCATAGCTTATCCAATATCAGTCCTCACCAATAGATCCTTAACAGAATACAAGGTCCCTGAAATCTGGAAAAAATCTTTCTTCATGCCTACTCAAAAAGGGGGAAACTCTAGTGACCTATTGTCATGCTGTAATCCCAGTCTAAAATTCTTGAAAAATGTGTCTGCTCTCAACTCCTGCAGTAACTTAACAATCAGAATATACTGTCCAATGTACAACATGGCTTCCATTCCAGCCACAGCACCACAACTGCCCTCCTAAACTTTACCAGTACAATCAACCATCATAGAAGCAATGGTAAGTTAGTGTCAACCCTCTTCCTAGATCTGTTTTGATACCCTCTGTCATCTAAAACTTCTTTGTGAACTTTCCTCACTAGGACTTACTAAATCATCTCTTACCTGGTTTGTCAGTCACCTAGCAAATAGGCAGCAAGCTGTAAAATGACAACAGGAATTCTTATCTTTCCTGCCAGTTACAGTCGGAGTACCCTAATGATCAATCCCAGGGCCCCTCCTTTTCAACATCTTTGTTACCAAGCTCGACAATGCCTCCAAAGAAGCAGCATTAATGCAATGTGCAGATGATGCTACACTAATCTGTTCCACACCAACAACATATAACCTTCAATGTGTCACACAGCAGGCATTCACCTTCACAGAATCCTGGCTGTCAGACTCTTCTACTTCTTAATGCTAAAATATTCTAAACCAATGCCCTTTACTCCCAAAACATCACTCTGAACAGAAACAATAATTTCATAGCCCATTATCCAATAACCCTAAGTCTGATACCATGTCTCGAACTAAACTTCCTGTGGTCCTACTCGATGTTGATCTTATTTATGATCAATATCTACTCCAAGCCATAAAGAAAATCCATGGAAAACTAGGCTCCCTCTAGAGGGCCAAAACATTTCTCACAGACAACACCAGAAAATCAATAATTAAACCTATCTACTGCTCTCCATATATATGCAACACCTATCTTCACTATTAAATTATTAATATACTATTATATACTATTATATACCCCAGGGATTACCTCAGTGTCACTGCTAGACAGAGGCACAGCAAAATAATGGGTATAGTTCCCCATACTAAAGCCACAAAACTATGGGCTAGGCTTATAAATGCCCTCAGGCAGATAGCCTAGTATGAACCTATGAACCTATAAAAATATCACCCTCAGAACAAAATTAGACTCTTGCTATTACAAAACTGCAAAATTTGCAGTTAACACCACCCAGTCAACACATTAATGTAAAGCCTTGAAAGATCTAACTTTGGAAGAAAGGCCACAATACCTGTCCTACTCCCAACTATTAACTGCCCACAACTATATCCTGTCCAGGCAAATGCCCATCTGTAAGGGGTCTATATCACGTAATCGGACGATGAATTCACCAAATACGTAATAGTCGACACCAAAATCTCAAACTAATGAAATGTCGAACTGTTAAAAACGTGAAAGGAGCGTTATCGAAAGTTGGCCCACTGGTATTAGGTGACGTAGGACATGCTTGCGGCATTGCATCACTGCTAATCTTTTCTTCTTTAAATATTAAAACAAAAATCACTGTTTATATAAAGTTAGCAAGGAAGCATGTCCACTTCTTTTTCTGTAGTAATTGTTTTGAAGAAAAAGGATGTCTCGGGGTTTGTGGTCTGTGAGGGAGAGCAGAGTAGGTTGAAAACCTGGGAGTATGTGGCTTGTACATGACGCTGGGGGGGCTATGCTCAGTAGTGTAGGAAATTAGACTTAAATATGGTGCTGGACCATGTTGACCTGTATTTGTAAAATCCCAAATTTGCAATTTGAAATTGCATCTCTCATATATTCTGTTCCTAGGTGGTAGTAGTAGAGGGTTGTCTGTGTACATAAGGCATTCGCTACACTGTCTCAGGATACCCATATCAACCAGACTAGCAGGTGAAACCATAGGAAATTGTCCGTCCATGGTTATCAGAATCTGTGGAAGAGAGGTCAGAGATAGTAGAGTGGATACTATCTGAGGAGAGTACTTATAGATGTGAGTAGGGCTGGATAAAATCAATACAGTAGTTGCAGTTGAGGGCCTGACTTACACAGGAGTGCTGATAAGGGAAAAAATGCAACTGAGATACCTCACAAAGGGTTAAAACAGCACAGTGGCGGTGCGCAATGGGCAAACAAGCACAAACCCACACAAATGCTGGGTTTATATACCACAAAACAAAAGTAAAATAGAAACATTGGAATTGACCAATCCACCTTTGTTCCTGAGCTGTTAGCTCAATACCCTATGCCAGACCAGTTCCAACCAGTTCACTTATTTAGGCAGGCCCTAGCCAACACAAGATGGTGTAGCAGGAAACACAGGAATCACACAAACAGATCTTTATACAGCAAAACCTGTAACCAGGCTATGCTAAAGATATTTAAATTCTATGTAGGTCGATTTAACACAGGAGAACAGATACACACTTGAATATAACAGTATCAAACAAGAGCAAACTGATTTAAACAAATTAACCAATTAACCAATAAAAAAGCTCAAACCTGAGCCCTGTTCCAGCAGTCTTCAATCAGACAAGTTCCAACTGTACACTCCTGCTACTAGGGTGCAGAGGAGCCCTCTCCAAAAAAAAAATGGCCTGGACTAGTGCTCACGTTATACAAACAGAGCTAGATTTAGCAAGTCTGAATCTAGTCTATGCTACAGCAAACAAGGCACACCAATTTCAGAATGAAACAGTTCAAATAAGCAGGCAGAATAAACCTTCAACCAGCAATTCTCAGCTCAAAGGGCAGAATCTACCCTCTTCTCCCACAAGAGTGCAGACCACAAACCTTCTTAATGTAAAATAACTGGCCTGAAGCCCAAGTGCTTAAACCAGAACTAAGACACTTTTAGAACAGACACCAAGCCTTCAACCAGCAATTCCCAACTTAGAAGGATGGAAGCCACCTCTCCTGCCACAAGAGTGTAGACCACAAACCTTTTTAATGTAAAACAACTAGCCCAAAGCCCAAGTGCTTAAAGCAAAAGGCTTAGAATAACAGTTACAATTTAATCAGGCTACTAACAAGCAGTAATAAATGCAGCAGAATAAATGCAATAGAGTACTTTTAAGAACAAGCAGCAAAAGCAAAATAAAGTAATAAAGTAGGAAGAAATACAAATACAGTAAAACCAGATGAATAAAGTGCAATTTTTTATTTAGGTTAAGTGGGAAGGGATGAATTCATGCTTGAGAAACTAAGGGGGGGGGTGGCTGGTGGGCCCTCCCCTCCCCTGGGCCCTCCCCTCCCAAATGATGTATCTCTACTCAGTAGAATAAGCTGATGAGATGGGACTGGGAGGAGTGTCCAGAATGAGATTTATAGTAGGGGCGGCCAACTCAAAAGCCACCAAATATAAGGACTGCGTGGATAGGAAGGGGAACTCCAACAGAACAGAAAACTTAAAACAAATCTAATACTAGAATAAGACACAAAATACAAGTGATCAAATCTTAAATAAAGAGCTTCAAATCAAAATTAAATGCAGAGATGTGTGATATTCAGGGCAGTGCAGACCACACAAACACTTCAGCTAACTACATATAGATTTATCCTGAAAGTAAAAACATCTGAGCAGAAGGAGTCTGACTAGACATAGCAGGAGGAACCCTTCTGAATCCCTTTCTGCCTTTGTGGACTGATGCGGCTGCCTGTCGACAAATGCAGACTTAGAAGGATAATTCCTCAAGAAGTTAGGGATATGAGACAGAAAAATATGCTTAAGATCCTGCTTAGCTTTGCTGTTATCCTGAAAGAATTTAAACAAGCAGCAACAGCAGTCCCAAAGAGATTTCTATTATCTAGAGGGGCATCCAACAGCTTGGCTTTAATGTCATCAGGTCAAGCCTACAGAGGAAGTCAAGAATACTGCCTTATAACAGACCTGAAGGTAGCAGCCCTAGAATAGGCATCAGCAGCATAATAACTGGATTTAGTGGAGTGGTGAGTAACTAGAGAAGTGGCCCCAATCATGGAGACCACAGAAACCTTACCTCAGAATTAGGGAGGTCAGAAACAACCATAGAAATCTGATTCAAGAGGGTCTAAACATCCCTGGTCATATGGGTTTGGTAACTGATCTATTTTCTTCATAGCCCTACTATCCTTATCTGAAAGAAGGAGCTTGGAAGAGGGCATGAGCTTAAAAGGTTTGTTCAGTACAGACTGCCACCACAAAAGGGTCAGCTGAGAGACACTTGCATACTTGCAGTGATCTGGCACCTTGTAGAACTCATCCATTTTCCTAGGAGCAGGTGACTGGGAATCATGAACCACTGAGGCAGCAGAAAAGGTGTCCAAAAGAGCTGCTAATACAGGAGGAACAGCAGAAGATTTAGCGCATAACATCTGCAACACTTCATAGTACCTTTTGTTGAACCTCAGAAACTTGGGAAGAGTCCCATTTGAAATTAATATACTATTATATACTATTATATACCCCAGGGATTACCTCAGTGTCACTGCTAGACAGAGGCACAGCAAAATAATGGGTATAGTTCCCCATGCTAAAGGGGTGGCGTAAGCCACAAAACTATGGGCTAGGCTTATAAATGCCCTCAGGCAGATAGCCTAGTATGAACCTATGAACCTATGAACCTATAAAAATATCACCCTCAGAACAAAATTAGACTCTTGCTATTACAAAACTGCAAAATTTGCAGTTAACACCACCCAGTCAACACATTAATGTAAAGCCTTGAAAGATCTAACTTTGGAAGAAAGGCCGCAATACCTGTCCTACTCCCAACTATTAACTGCCCACAACTATATCCTGTCCAGGCAAATGCCCATCTGTAAGGGGTCTATATTACGTAATCGGACGATGAATTCACCAAATACGTAATAGTCGACACCAAAATCTCAAACTAATGAAATGTCGAACTGTTAAAAACGTGAAAGGAGCGTTATCGAAAGTTGGCCCACTGGTATTAGGTGACGTAGGACATGCTTGCGGCATTGCATCACTGCTAATCTTTTCTTCTTTAAATATTAAAACAAAAATCACTGTTTATATAAAGTTAGCAAGGAAGCATGTCCACTTCTTTTTCTGTAGTAATTGTTTTGAAGAAAAAGGATGTCTCGGGGTTTGTGGTCTGTGAGGGAGAGCAGAGTAGGTTGAAAACCTGGGAGTATGTGGCTTGTACATGACGCTGGGGGGGCTATGCTCAGTAGTGTAGGAAATTAGACTTAAATATGGTGCTGGACCATGTTGACCTGTATTTGTAAAATCCCAAATTTGCAATTTGAAATTGCATCTCTCATATATTCTGCTCCTAGGTGGTAGTAGTAGAGGGTTGTCTGTGTACATAAGGCATTCGCTACACTGTCTCAGGATACCCATATCAACCAGACTAGCAGGTGAAACCATAGGAAATTGTCCGTCCATGGTTATCAGAATCTGTGGAAGAGAGGTCAGAGATAGTAGAGTGGATACTATCTGAGGAGAGTACTTATAGATGTGAGTAGGGCTGGATAAAATCAATACAGTAGTTGCAGTTGAGGGCCTGACTTACACAGGAGTGCTGATAAGGGAAAAAATGCAACTGAGATACCTCACAAAGGGTTAAAACAGCACAGTGGCGGTGCGCAATGGGCAAACAAGCACAAACCCACACAAATGCTGGGTTTATATACCACAAAACAAAAGTAAAATAGAAACATTGGAATTGACCAATCCACCTTTGTTCCTGAGCTGTTAGCTCAATACCCTATGCCAGACCAGTTCCAACCAGTTCACTTATTTAGGCAGGCCTAGCCAACACAAGATGGTGTAGCAGGAAACACAGGAATCACACAAACAGATCTTTATACAGCAAAACCTGTAACCAGGCTATGCTAAAGATATTTAAACTCTATGTAGGTCGATTTAACACAGGAGAACAGATACACACTTGAATATAACAGTATCAAACAAGAGCAAACTGATTTAAACAAATTAACCAATTAACCAATAAAAAAGCTCAAACCTGAGCCCTGTTCCAGCAGTCTTCAATCAGACAAGTTCCAACTGTACACTCCTGCTACTAGGGTGCAGAGGAGCCCTCTCCAAAAAAAAATGGCCTGGACTAGTGCTCACGTTATACAAACAGAGCTAGATTTAGCAAGTCTGAATCTAGTCTATGCTACAGCAAACAAGGCACACCAATTTCAGAATGAAACAGTTCAAATAAGCAGGCAGAATAAACCTTCAACCAGCAATTCTCAGCTCAAAGGGCAGAATCTACCCTCTTCTCCCACAAGAGTGCAGACCACAAACCTTCTTAATGTAAAATAACTGGCCTGAAGCCCAAGTGCTTAAACCAGAACTAAGACACTTTTAGAACAGACACCAAGCCTTCAACCAGCAATTCCCAACTTAGAAGGATGGAAGCCACCTCTCCTGCCACAAGAGTGTAGACCACAAACCTTTTTAATGTAAAACAACTAGCCCAAAGCCCAAGTGCTTAAAGCAAAAGGCTTAGAATAACAGTTACAATTTAATCAGGCTACTAACAAGCAGTAATAAATGCAGCAGAATAAATGCAATAGAGTACTTTTAAGAACAAGCAGCAAAAGCAAAATAAAGTAATAAAGTAGGAAGAAATACAAATACAGTAAAACCAGATGAATAAAGTGCAATTTTTTATTTAGGTTAAGTGGGAAGGGATGAATTCATGCTTGAGAAACTAAGGGGGGGGGTGGCTGGTGGTCCCTCCCCTCCCCTGGGCCCTCCCCTCCCAAATGATGTATCTCTACTCAGTAGAATAAGCTGATGAGATGGGACTGGGAGGAGTGTCCAGAATGAGATTTATAGTAGGGGCGGCCAACTCAAAAGCCACCAAATATAAGGACTGCGTGGATGGGAAGGGGAACTCCAACAGAACAGAAAACTTAAAACAAATCTAATACTAGAATAAGACACAAAATACAAGTGATCAAATCTTAAATAAAGAGCTTCAAATCAAAATCAAATGCAGAGATGTGTGATATTCAGGGCAGTGCAGACCACACAAACACTTCAGCTAACTACATATAGATTTATCCTGAAAGTAAAAACATCTGAGCAGAAGGAGTCTGACTAGACATAGCAGGAGGAACCCTTCTGAATCCCTTTCTGCCTTTGTGGACTGATGCGGCTGCCTGTCGACAAATGCAGACTTAGAAGGATAATTCCTCAAGAAGTTGGGGATATGAGACAGAAAAATATGCTTAAGATCCTGCTTAGCTTTGCTGTTATCCTGAAAGAATTTAAACAAGCAGCAACAGCAGTCCCAAAGAGATTTCTATTATCTAGAGGGGCATCCAACAGCTTGGCTTTAATGTCATCAGGTCAAGCCTACAGAGGAAGTCAAGAATACTGCCTTATAACAGACCTGAAGGTAGCAGCCCTAGAATAGGCATCAGCAGCATAATAACTGGATTTAGTGGAGTGGTGAGTAACTAGAGAAGTGGCCCCAATCATGGAGACCACAGAAACCTTACCTCAGAATTAGGGAGGTCAGAAACAACCATAGAAATCTGATTCAAGAGGGTCTAAACATCCCTGGTCATATGGGTTTGGTAACTGATCTATTTTCTTCATAGCCCTATTATCCTTATCTGAAAGAAGGAGCTTGGAAGAGGGCATGAGCTTAAAAGGTTTGTTCAGTACAGACTGCCACCACAAAAGGGTCAGCTGAGAGACACTTGCATACTTGCAGTGATCTGGCACCTTGTAGAACTCATCCATTTTCCTAGGAGCAGGTGACTGGGAATCATGAACCACTGAGGCAGCAGAAAAGGTGTCCAAAAGAGCTGCTAATACAGGAGGAACAGCAGAAGATTTAGCGCATAACATCTGCAACACTTCATAGTACCTTTTGTTGAACCTCAGAAACTTGGGAAGAGTCCCATTTGAAATACTCCTTCATCCAAGAGACTGTGTCCCCAAAAGATAATTAATCCAAGGAGACTCTGTAGTCAGCAAAACCTCCTTCTCAAAGCCATAATCCAGGGGGAGAAGGAATTTGAGAAAGCTAAGCAAGGAACCCCACCCATGAATCTGAACCCTGTACAGATGAATCAGATTATCTTGCCCTCTTGACTGGAGTGGAGGACTGGGATAGCAGGGACTGAAACACCTTGTTGAGGTTTTAAGGCCATCAAGGCATTTAATAAGCCTTGAGTAAAGTCTTGTCATACCTGCCGAGGATGCTAATAATCACCAGAGGTATTCTTAGATATCGTTCTGTATCACTGTTGCAGTGTTCTTGACTGTGGGGATCTCCCGTCCAGGGTTGCCTGACATTCAGCAAGTATACCAAAGCCTTATGACCTTGTATGTGCTGTACATCACACTTATGCTCCCCACACAGGACATAGGATGCAAAAGTGACATACGGATGCAGTTACCCAGAACTTCTTTGCTGCCAGTCTGAACACCATAATTGCATATTGCTGTAAACTCCTTATTGCTGTGCTGAATACCTATCTATCACATATGTGTCCAGTTGAGGTTGTGGTTTTGTTTTTCTTTTCTTTGCTCTTGTATTTATTTTGCTTACTTACAGTTCATGTCATCCAAGAAGGGAAAATGCCAGTGTTGGAGGTATGTTCCCCATAACAATTGTCAAGAACAGTGTCTCTTTTGTTTGCCTGCTTTCCACAACCATACTCCTTGTAGTATCTGTAAGGCATTTCTGCCTAAGACACTATGAAGCCATTTGTCTTCTCTGGCCATTTATCTTGAAAACCAATGGGTTAAACATTTAGCCTAGGGTGAAATGGTGAAACCTCATAACCCCAAGATACTCAAGTTAGGTAGGAAGAAGTACAAGAAGTCTTGGTCAGATTCTTTAGCTGTCCAGACTCCACCAGATATCCCTCTAGAAGAGAGGAATAGCTCTGTAGGTCATTCATTATCTGCATTGAATTCCTCTGCCACGACCCTGTCAGAGATCAGCATAGAACCATCTTTCTGCATGTCCTCGGAGGCTTTGTAGGCATCTGCTGCTGACATTGAGGGGGAACCATGGCTTGATTTGTCTGTGAGGGCCTTAGAGAGATTCCGCAGATATTGGTCAGGGAGGAGGTTCCGGGTAGTCTTACTGAATCTTGTCATGGTTCAGAACCTCTAGTATTTATTAGGGCTGATGTCCCTTCCAAGAAATGACAAAAGATGAAGCATGTTTCAGTACATCCTAAGGATCCTCAAAGGGACTGGCAAGAGTTTACTTAGGGCTTGTTTTTGGCCTTGATGACCCTGAAGCCTCCTGAAGGAGTTTATTTGCTTGCTCCTCCTTGGACCTCTAACTCTTCTAAATGGCCTAGGGAAATGGATTCAGAGTCTGATATGGGGTCCTTGTCCTACCTTTTCTGATGCCTTCACCTTTGGCTTATGGTTCTGGTGAGGAGGAATCTATTAGCCTTGAGTGTCATTTTCAGAAATTGTCCTTTGGGGGAAGAATTGCTAGAATGATGGAATATTTTAAGTGAGATTCTTTTCAAGAGTCTGACATTCCAGAGGAGATATTATGAGTTGCTTAAGGTGGATACTCTGAAACCATCTGCTGTTCCTCTTGTACTGGCTGACAAAATCTCCTGATTTTCAGCTTTCTGCTCTTAAGAGATCTTCTATAAGGTTACTGAAGACTGTCAAATTTTCTTTATGTGTTGTCCTGCTGATCTTGCTGTAAGGTCAGTCTCTTCTGACAAACCTTCCAAGCTCTTGCCCTCCTCCAAACGCTGGCCTTCTGATAAGGATAGTACGGTAATGGAGAGGGTTGTTAAGAAGGTTTACACTGCTTCTGCTTTGGCCTTTGGGGTTATTAATTACCAGACTCACATGACCAGGTATGCTCTGGCTTTGACTGCCCAGACTTGTCAGGTAATTTCTGACCTCCCTGCGTCTGAAGACAAATCTGTTGCCTTATCTATTTTAGGTTCCCCTTCTCAAGTGGCTCGCCACTTTTACAAGTGTAGCTATGATGACGATGCTGATGCCTCTTCCAGTGCTGCGACCTTTGGGTCTATCATGAGGCGCTATTCTTACCTTCATTTCCAGTCTTTGCCTGAGGGCATTACAACCAAGCTGTTTGATGCTCCTTTGGATAATACACATCTTTTTGGGACTGCTGCTATTAACATTTTTGTCTCTTTAAGAGAAAGGCAAAGCCTTGCAAGACCTGAAACATATTTTGTCCTTCCTATCCATATGTTCCAATTATCCTTATTCGTCTACTTTTGTCCACAGGCAATCCTGCCAGGCCTCCAAGGGCAGGAAGCATGATAGGTGAGCCTCCACTGCTAAGGCTTATCAGACTTCTCTGGCCAAGAAGCCTTCTTTATCTGATAAGCCTGCTTTGGTTTGACAATTTGACCCCCCTTCCCTTAGACCAGGTTCCTTTGTCTCTTCAGCTTTCTATTTGTCTTCAAAATTGGCTTCTCATTACTTCATATTCTTGCATTCTTTCTATCATCCATCAGGGTTACTTCATGCTATGGAAGTTTCTCCCTCCTTTTTCAGGGATTCCTCAACCTCCTTTAGAGCAACTTCCTCATTTCCCAGATGTCCTAGGGTCCCTGGTGAATCAAGAAACCTTTCAGCCTGTTCCCCCTTCCTAAGTGGGAAAGGGTTTTTATTCTGAGATATTCCTGGTTCATAGAAAGGAGGGCAATTGGAAACGTATTCTGGATCTCTCTCTGCTCAACACCCTTCTCAAAGTCCCCTCTGTTTTGATGTCTTCTCTTCAAACAGTGTTTTTTCTTTTACTAACACAGGCTTTTCTCTTGTCTTTAGATCTAAAGGATGCTTACCTTCATATTTCTATTCACCTTCTTTTAAAGGAACTTTTTACATTTCTCTGTTTCTTCTTCTTTTCATTTTCAGTTCTTTGCTTTTACCTTTGGACTCTGTACTGCCCCAAGGGTATTCACAAAATATATAGCTCCTATGAGTGCTTTCTGCAGGCTCCAAGGCATTCAGATTTTTCCTTATCTAGACAACCTGTTGCTTTCGCCACTTTCTCCCATTCTCCTGTTACAGGATCTGAAGTTCACCATCCCCTTCCTCAAACTCTGGGGTTTACTGTCAACTTTCAGAACTCAGTCCTGACTCCCTGTCAGGATCATGTGTATCTGGGATGCAGGGTTCAGACAGTGCCAATGTTGGCCTCTCTTCCACCTCCAACAGCTTTGCTATTAACAGTCTTCTTCCTCTGACTGCCATTCCAACCAGAGAGTTTCTTCTGGCCCTGGGATCCATTACCTCTTCTATTCTAGTGCTCCCTCTTGTCAGAATGCACTTGCAGAATCTTCAGTGTTACCTGCAACATTGCCACCCTCTGGATTTCAGTGCACCTCTCCTTCCTTGTCTAAAGAAGGAATTGGAGTGGTGGATTCAACAGTCTGATCTCAACCCCAGCCTGTCCTTTCATCCTCCACTCAATTCTCATCATCTGTTCACCAGTTCCTCAGACTTGGGGTGTGAGGGCTTCATGTTTTTACCTGAAAGTTTAGGATCTCTAGCCCCCCTTCAGAAGTCAGACCATATCAACTTCAAATAGATGAGAACTCTGATTCTGGCTCTTCATGCTTTTCATCCCATGTTCTCTACATGCCCCTTAAAAGTGTACACAGATAACATGGTATGTCAACAAGCAGGGAGGCACAAAATCTTGCCTACTCTTTTTTTTTTATTTTAACAAGTCTTTTGGGTTCTTAATATCCTGACAGGAATGGACACCATTCTTAAGTCAAAGTACGATAAAAGTTCATGAAATTAGTATTGTTTCAGTCTTTGACATTGGCCAAAAGTGCTATTTGCAGCACCCGCAATGTGCCCAGCAATGACTCCTTCTGTAATGCGTATGGAGTTACATGTAGTGGTAACATATTTAAGTATGATTGTAAATTCTTTTTTATGAGACATGTTGCTCCTACTACTACTGGAACTATCTGAGTATCTTTCTTTCTCATTGCCCTTGTTTCTGCCTGCAAATCCCGGTATTTTATGACTTTTTGCATCTCTGTACGTGAGACACTGTAGTCGCTATAGCAATTTCAATAATCAATGCTACTTTTCTCTTCTTTTCATGGATTACTATATCTGGTTTTCTTGCATCTATTTTTTGAACTGTTGGTATTGGGTGATCCCATGTGATGCAAACTTCATCATTTTCTGTGATGCTTTGTGGTTCATGTTTCCAGTGTTTTTCAGCCACTTCAGTACCATAATGTCTGCACAATCCCCAATGCAACAATCTTGCCACATTATTATGCCTTTCAGTATACAGTCCTTCTGCCATTACTATATCACAACCAGCTATAAAATGCATGACTGTTTCCAGTTCTGTTTTACAAAACCTACAATTTCATGTTGTCAATCTTCATTCATTCATGATGGTTGGGTTTTGGTTCCATCCTGGGAACTAATTCAGTCATTATAACAAGCTCACACCAGTCAGAAACTCTTGAGCTAAGGCTAACCATAGTGCCTCTCTTCCCTTCCCTTCAAATCTTGTTTGCCGCGTAAAGTTTCAAGACACATCAGGTTGTGCTCTCAAGCTAAGTGCTTTATTTTCTAAATATTTCTTGATATTTTTGCTCCCCTCTTTGATATTTCTTAGTCGCTCTACCCCTTATCTTTATATTAGAGTGTGAGTGCTGTTTTTCACCTAATTTTACCTTTTGGTATTTCTGCACTGCTGCAGATGGTATAGGCCCAACCCTTACCTCTTATCTCAGGTAATCCTTAATTACCATTGCTGGTATTCTTTCCCTTCCTCTTTCTTCTCCTTTACCCTTCTGGGTATTCCTCTTGCTACCATTGTTGGTACGCCCCCCCAAAAAAAATCTTTCTTTATTCTTGTTCTGTTATTTAACTGTTGTTGTGCATATGTGTGAGCGGTTGCATAAACGGTGGTTGATTACTGTTGTGTTTTCCTTTAGAACTGGCTGACAAAAAAGCCACAACTGGATTCAAACAGTGTGACAAATGTGGCAGAAAGATGTCCAACTCTGATAGGCATCCTTCCTGTGTTTATTGTTTAGGGGTTCCCCACTTAGAAATCCAGCCTCCGTGTGACCTATGTAAGGGTTTTAGTGCCTGGACCCTTGCAGAGCATCGAAATAAGTTGATCCTAGAAGGCCTATTAAAAACTCCCTTTTCAGAGGCTTTGTCTGAGGTGGAGGTGTCAAAACCTCCTGGAAAAGAAGCAAAAAAGAGGAGCCATTCGGTTCCAGCCTCTCCACATTCCCAGGAACCAAAATCATCCAAAGGCCGGATCTCCACGGAACCAAGTTCAAAACAATTCAAATTGGTATCGACAGCTGTCTCGGCACCAGAGCCTAAAAACCCTTCCATGGTGCCATCTACTTTCATGGAACCAACTAAACTTACCACGCTCCGACCCCTTCCATGGTACCTCAAACCCTCTCATCACCAATAATAGTTTCTCCCATTAAACTGGTCATTTCCCCTCAACACAACCTTCTGGTCATTCAAACACAGTGGCAAAGGTTGAAAACCTAACCAGGACTCAATATTCCCCATTCATTGACCCTTTTGTTGGCAGCAGCTCAGTCCATTTATTGACTGTCCAGAATCTCCCTTGGGATATCCATCCATTCCACAAGGAGCCTTTCGGAGCTTGATGTAGTTAAACTGGTGGACTAGCTCTTGGTGGCCAGAGGTATTACAACTCCATCTAGGACCTCTCTCTCACCCGGAGCTGAGGTTTTTTCTTACGGACTCCAATTTATCTTCCTCCTTCGACCTCTCTGCAGGATTTGGAGCCCTCAACATAGACGCCCATCCCGGTGCCAACTTCTTCAGTACCAATGGTGGATCTCACTGTGGTCCTGGAACCCACTCTGTGAACCTCAGCTCAGTCAGAGCCAACCCATGGGACCATGACTTGGCTGCCGGCTCCAGAATCCCTAGTACAGCACTGATTTTTTCCACAGCATCGGCTATGGTTCCGGTTGCTTTGACAGTTCTGAGTTCTCTCGTGGCTCTTTCTCTGGAGGCGGGCTCATTGGAGTGGGGTGTGACCCCAATTCCGAGGTTGTCTTTCTCAGTTTCAGGCTTCCATCCCTCTTCAGGCAGGCCTGCCTTTCAGATTATGGAGAGAGCACTCCCCTCAGCAGGCTCACAGTTGGCACCCTCGGCATCGGAATGTCATATTTATTTGTCCTCTGGCTTGCAGCTGTCACAGACTACTACATTGGGGCAGCAGGCATGGGAGCAGCAAGACACCCACCACAGGGTAACCTCTTTTCAGAGTCCTCCTCAGACCTCCTTGCTGATGAAACACCCCATAAGAGATTGTGCAAGAAGAAGCACGTTGATTCTCCAGAAGAATCTCTCACAGAAGATATAGATTAAGATGAAGGGAAAGGGTCCCCATGGTCACCCCTGAAGATGTCTCCTTTGGAGACATACTAGAAATCTTAAAAAAAGAGGGGTGACTGGAAGCCCACCAACCTTTCCTCTGAGGAATTTGTCTTCTTGCAGGCTTTCCATGCCTGACCTTCTATTTCTTGGGTGACCCCGCTTACAGATGAGTTAGTCAAGCTCATCATGCAGCATGCTTGGAAGGCCTCTGACACCATTGAGCCAGTCCCCTGGAGACCTGACAAAATGGACTCCCTCACATAGAATCAACCCCACTGGTCCAAGGGTTTAGTGGTAGATGCTATTGTGGTGATGGTAGCCACAAAGAAGGAACTCACAGAGGAGAGTCCTACTGTCCATTCTCCAAACTGAGAGCCTTAGACGGACAGATTAAGGAAGCAGGTTTATGCTTCAATGACCTTTGCCATATGATTGTTGAATTATTTGGCACATTTTACCCATCTTCAAAATGACCTGATCACTGAGCTATCAGGAACTCTAGCAGGAGCAGTGTCTGACAAGGTATGCGATAAGGTTGCCTTCCAGCTTGCCACCCTAGAATCCATCTCCAACTTGTCCATGTGGTTGATTGCACATGCAACCAAAGGGATGGCCAGTGCAGCGGGTCCAGGCATTGTCATGAGACGTCATGTCTGCCTGCACTTGTGTGGCTTCACAGACGCTTTCAAGTCTTCCTTTGTCAATGTTCCCATTGATGCTTCTTCGCTGTTTGGCTCAAAAATTAAAGACACATAAGCCAGGTGTGAAAAGGATGGAAAGACCCTTTCTGCTGTTGGCGTGCATTTTTCCACTCCTCAATGACCCTGCTCAAGGAATCAGAGAAGTGGAAAGATGTGGTGCAGAAAACCCCAAGGGCCTTTTCAGGACACACGTGGCAAATTTTCTCCCCGGGGCAGAGGTGGGAACTCATCAGGAAGATGCCCCTCCTGTGGCAGAGGGGGTTCATGTAACCAGGGCTCCAGGGATTCTTTCTCTAGTCAACTATATCAGGGGTCTTGAAGAGCAGCCCGATTGCCTGCCTCTGGAGACAGTCAGGGGAAGGTTTTCTCTGCACCATTTAGCCTGGCAGTCAATAACATCAGATACCTGGGTGCAGACAATAATTAACAGAGGTTATCATATTCCCTTCGATCTTTATCCAAGACCACAAAGGCGAATCCCCGATGTTCTACCCAGTCAGAGGGATGCAGCAGCTCAAGAAATTCAAAAGCTGCTTGAAAAAAGAGTCATCCAAACAGTCCCGCCAGACCAAGTAGGATCTTCAAGATTGTTTTTAATGCCAAAAAAAATAGGGGACTGGAGGCCAATTCTAGACCTCAGTATCTTGAACAAGTTTGTCAGGCAGACAAAATTCCAAATGGTCATGGTTCAGTCTATCCTTCCTTTTCTGGAGAAATACGATTGGATGTGGTCTATAGATCTTCAGGATGCATATTACCACATAAAAATGGACAAAAGCTCCAAATGATATCTCTGCTTCCAGCTGGGAATCAGTCATTACTAATTCTGCGTGCTGCCCTTTGGTCTCACCACGGCCCCCAGGGTGTTCACCAAATGTATGGCAGTGGTAGCAGCTCATCTCAGACTGCAAGGATTCTGGGTGTTTCCATATTTAGACAACTGGCTCCTTACCACCCTCCACCAAGTATCTACTGCTTCACACCTTATAGTACACTCTAGAACTGGCAGAGCTCTTAGGTATTTCAATAAACAAAGAGAAGTCAAAACTGGCACCCACTCAAAGCTTAGAATTCATCAGAATGACATTCAACATGAGATCCTATGTGGTTGCTCTGTCTCTTCACAGATTACAAAGGCTAAGGTCACAGCTCCAAGTGATACGCTCTCGAGACACAGTCCCAGCTCACTCAGTCTTACAACTACTAGGGTCAATGGCAGTGACAATCACTCTACTTCCCCTGGTGAGATTCCATATGAGGCTGCTTCAATGGCTCCTAGCATCACACTGGTCTCTGTTAACTCACCCCATGTCTTATCCAATCCGTATAACAAACCATTGCAAACAGGACCTGATTTGGTGGATGAAGCCAGAAGAGGAGTTATGGAGTCGCCCTTTTTCCCCCGTCTCAGCCCAAGGCCATAGTGACAACGGATGCATCCCTGATTGGGTGGGGGGGCATTTTCAGGGAAAGACAGTCCAAGGCACTTGGTCCCCCTTAGAGGCCAATTTGCTTATCAATGTCCTAGAATTGAGGGCAGTGCTTTTAGCGTTGCAAGCATTCCAATCTGCACTTCTGTTGGAGACAATTGCTATCCAAGCAGACAACATGTCGGTTATCTGGTACATAAACAAACAGGGAGGAACCTAATCCTATCCATTATGTCGAGAAACCCTAAGAGTATGTCAATGGGCGATTGCCTCCAACCGCTTTCTGATAGCAATGCACATTCCCAGAAATTCCAACGTGACTGCAGACAAACTGAGCAGATGCATTCTCCTGCCTCATGACTGGTCTCTTAATCCCATAATAGCGACAGAGATTTTTCATTGTTGGGGTCAGCCTTGCTGCGATCTGTTTGCATCTCCTATGAACCACAAATGCAGCAGCCACTTCACCCTAATCCCCCCCTCAGGGGGAGTCCCCAAGAGATGCTCTTCTACACGATTGGCAAACGAGACTGCTTTATGCCTTTCCTCCTTTTCCCCTAATACCCCAGTTTCTGAAGAAAGCACAATGGTTGAGATGCAAAGTAATCCTCATTGCACCTTCTTGGCTCCATCAAGTCTGGCTCCCCTTTCTTTGGCCTCACCTAGTTTATCATCTGTGGACTCTGGATCCAACTCCAGGACTGCTGTCTCATCTGCAGGGGCTGGTCCATCCCAACCTACCAAGTCTCAAGCTAACCGCTTGGTACCTCCACTTGCAGTAATTGCCAGGCAAAATAATCTGTCTTCCCCAGTACAAAAGATACTTCTGGCTTCCCATGGACGTCCACCAGGAAACTTTATCTTAGTAAATGTAACAGGTTTGTAATCTGGTCTCAAGGAGGAGTTGACCTTTTTTCAGCCCCGATTAATAAAGTGTTAGAATATTTGTTAACTTTACTCCAATCAGGAGCCTCAGCTTCTACTATCAGAGCCCACTTAGAGGCTATTTCAAATTTCCATAATGGCTTAGATGATTTCTTCTTGATATCTCACTGCCTCTGCAAAACCTTGTTGAAGGGAGTTATACATTTAAAACCACCCTTTAAAGAACCCATTAAATCTTGGAGTTTGACTTTAGCCTTGCAAACTCTGACCCATCATCCCTTTGAGCCAACAGTCACATGTGATATCAAATTTTATTCCTGGAAGACTTTATTTCTGGTAGCCCTCACCTCAGCCAGAAGAATATCAGAATTACATGTCTTGTATGTAAAGTGCCCATACATCATTTTTTCACAAAGAGAGAGTATCCCTTCAGACTAATCCTTCCTTTCTGCCCAAAGTTGTCTCAGACTGGAATATTAACTAATCCATTCATCAACTAGTTTTCTTCCCAAACTATTCGAACAAAGGAGAATATTATTTGCATTTGTTGGACGTACACAGACAATTATGTTTTTTATTTAGATAGAACTAAATCATTCAGGAAGTCGGACCAACTGTTCCTGTCCTTTTCATCTCCAACTCATCCAAGTCAGTTTCCAAAGTTGCCTTGTCAAAATGGTTGAGAGATTGCATCATGTTTGTTTATCAACAAAATAGAATGAGTCTATCAGCTAAAGTCAAGGCTCATTCCACCAGATCAGTTTTTACTTCAGTAGCCTTTCATTCCAGGGCCTCTATGGATGACATTTTAGCAGCAGCTACTTCAGCTACCCCTCATACCTTTATCGCTCATTACAAATTGGATATGGTCTCCAGGGGAAAAGCATCCTTTGGCTCTATGGCCTTCAGGAATATCCTTCCATAGGGCCTCCCAGGACATAAAGTAGCTACAGACTCTGTCCCAACTGTCATGAGTGAATGATGATTGACAATATCAGATAAAGAAGTTATGTTCTTACCATAATGTTCCATCTGTGTTGTCGATCTTCATTCATTTTTGACATCCCATTCTCCTACCCCCTCCAAAGACTCCTGGTGAATCGAAACTAGCCTGGTTCTGTATTAGGGCAGTTGCTCAGGCAAAGCTTCCACTTTTTATTTTCTACTGGCAAACTTGATCTGAAGGGCAGGGAAGAGGGGCACTATGGATAGCCTTAGCTTGAGAATTTCTGGCTGACCCGAGCTTGTTATAATGGTCAAGTCAGTTCCGAGGATGGAACCGAAACCCAACTGTGAAGAATGAATGAAGATCAGCAACACGGATGGAACGTTATGGTAAGAGCATAACTTCTTTTTTATATGTTTTTCCCACATGTTCAATGGACTTTGTAAACCAGCATGTACACTATCTTGGGCTGCCAATATTAACCTTTCATCTTCTGGTTTAAATTCACCTCTCCTTAACCATTCCTGCATTCAGCCCTGATCAACATGAGGATGCCTGGTGTCTTGGGAGATAGCTCTCAGTTATCAGTTAACTCTTCAGTCAGTTTACATTCCTTCAGAGCACCATCTACTAGCAGACTCTCTGAGCAGGTCTAAAATAAAGGTTGACAAATGGATGCTTCACAGTGATGTGTTTCTGTACATTGCTCATCAGTGGAGTTTTCCTCAGGTAGATCTTTTTGTCTCGCCTCTGAAAAGGCAGCTCCCTCTCTTCTTATCCAGAGTGCCATGCCATCTGGTGTGGAAACAGATGCTCTTTCTTTTCCTTGGTAGGGGATGATTCTTTATGCTTTCCTTCCTCTTCTTCTACCTTCAAGAGTCCTGCAGAAGATTCAGCTGGACTCCCACAAAATTTTGTGACTCCCTTTTGGCAAAGACAGCACTGGTTCTACCTCTTAATGCATCTGGCTATGGACAATCACCACAAGTTACCTCACTGGTTGGGCCTCCTCACATGGGACAAGGGGTCTCTCATCCATCCTCACTTGTCCACGCTTCAACTGACACAGGGAAATAGGGTGTTGATCCCTTTCAAGCACCTTTTTTCTGAGAATATGCTCAGGGTTTCACTGGAAGCAAGGAAACCCTCAACCTGAAAATCTTAATTGTCCAAATGTAAAAGATTTTCTGCCTGGTGCCATGCTGATAATCAGGACTGTTTTCAGTGGGGATCTCTCTGGTCCTGTCTTAGTTGTGTGAATTTCTCTGGTCTGGCTTTACCTGTTCTTCTGTGAAAGCCCATTTGCCAGACATTTTTGCTTTCCTGCCCTTGAATCCTCCCTTGGCTTCTCATTTTGAGGTCAGAAAATTTCTGAAAGGCATCCTGCATATTTGGCGTCCAAGGAAACCTATTCCTCCTCCTTGGGACTTTAATTTTCTTTTAGAGCAGTTGAATCAGGCTCCTTTTGAGCTTGCAGATTCCTGAAAGGCTGTTTTGTTGCTGGCTCTTCCTTCTGCTTGGAGGGTTTCTGAGCTCCAGGCCATTATGACCATTCTTCTGTTTTGTTTATTCACAGGGACAAGGTGTTTCTTTGCACTAATCCTTTTTTTATGCCCAAGGTAGTAAATGAGTTCACCTTGAATTAGTCAGCACAACTTGCTTCTTTTCTCCTTCTCCTCAGTGTGCTACTGATCGGCTCTTTCATACCTTGGATTTGCAGACAGCTCAGGTACTACTTGGATAAAACTAAGGCCATCTGTAAGTTTTGACTAGCTGTTTGTTTCCTTTCATCCCAGGATATTGGGTTTGGCTATTTTTAAGCAAACCATCTCCTCCTGGATATCTAAGGTATTTCTTTTTTTTTATTCTTTTCATGGCAAAACTTAGTCTACTTCTGTTAGAACTCATTCCACTAGGGCTGTTGCCTCTTCTGGTGCTTTCCTCAAGGGTTAGACACCAGTTCCATCCTTGAAGCTACACCTGCTCTTCGGTGCATACCTTTACTAAGCATTATAAGTTGGAAATGGGTCCTAAAGACAGAGCAGTTTTGATAGAACCATTTTATGTGGATTTGTTGAGGGCTTTCCTCAGCCTTCTACCTCCCATTCTGGTTCTTGAACTTTTATATTGACGCTATAGCAAAGAAATAGTGTAACAGTGATACAGAAGGACATAGTACAGTTGTGTAAAATCTTACCATAACAGTAGATGTCCTTCTCCTCACTGTTGCAGTACTCACTCACTTCCTCAAACCCCCTCTTGTTTGTTCTGCTCTTTGTTTTGGATTTCCTTCTGGTTGAGGGTCTCCCCTTTCTCTTCTGCATTTTCTCATTCTGGATGTGCATGGACTCCTTTTTCCTATGGATACTGTTTTCTGCTGGGACAATTCTGTTCTGGTAACTGCATCCATACCTCACTTTATGCTTTACATTCTGTGCAGGGAGCATATTTGAGATGTACAGTGCATGCAAGATCATAAGGCTTTTGTATACTGGCCAAATGTCAGGCTGCCCTGGACAGATATTCTTCTCTTCACTGTTGCAGTCATTTCCATAGAAGCATGTCACACCCAGGGCAGCCCGATGCTTTGCTAGTATGGAAATGCTTAAAAAAGATCTTTTTTTTTTTTTGTTTTAAAAATTAAAACCCAATTTTAATTGGGGGGTGGGCCTTGCCCCTTAAGGAAAAAAAAAAAAAATTAAAGGGGGCTTGAAAGGCCCTTTTTTTTTAAAAGTTTTGTTTTTAACCTACCCCCAAAAAAAAACTCCAAAAATTTGGGGCCCCCCCCCCAAAAAGGGAAAATTCGGGCGACTAACTCTTTCTTTCCTGGTCTAATGAGGGATGAGTAGAGAGGGATGATGACCTCTTTCTTCCTGGATGAGAAACCTTTGGTTATAAGATGTGCCACATAGAAGGACTTTCTGACCGCAGTGGCAATGTGATGGTTGAAGGTGAGATGGCTGTCGACCTGGGTGCCCAGATCTCTTATGGCCCCTTCAGAGTTCCGTGGGCTCGCATCATTGTGGTAATTCATGGGAACTTAGTTTTTTCCAAAGGGGATGATAATGCATTTTTTGACATTAAGCTTCAAGCCATGGTTCTGACACCAGTCATTGGTCTCAGAGAGGCCCTTTTGTAGGATGTCTGCATCACTTGGGGAGTTGATAATGACTCCTAGCTTGCAGTCATCAGTGAACTTGGTCAGCCAGAGTCCTTCTGTGTTGGCCTGGACTTCTGAGAAGTAGATGCCAAGCAGGAGAGGGCCCAGGACCAACCCTGTGGGACTCCACTCATAACTGGTTGACAGTCTGACTTGGAATCCACAACTTTCACTCTGTGGGTCCTGTCTGTGAGCCAATTTCTAACACACCTAGTGATGTAAGGATTGATGCCTAGTTTGGTGAGTTTATCAATGATACCTGAGTGGGGAATGGTATCAAAGGCCTTGGCCAGGTCAAGGTAGGCTGTATGCACTGCCTTACCCTCATCCACAGCCTTGGTGACTGCCTTGAAGAAGTCAACCAGGTTCAGCAGGATCTCCCCTTGACAAAGCCAAACTGTGTGGGGTCAAGAGTTTGGCGATTGCCTATGTCTTTGTTAAGCAGGTTCATGATGATGTGCTCCATAGCTTTGCATACCAGGCTCATCAGGCTAATAGTATGATAGTTCCCAGGCTCTGCAGTTGCTCCCCCTTTATGGAGCGGGATGACTGTAGCAGTGTGCCATTCATTAGGGACATAGCCTGAGGTAAGGCTGTGATTGAACAGAGCACACAAATGTGGTGCCAGTTCATTTTGTAGCTCATGTAGGACACAGTCAGGGATATTATCATGCATTTATGTACATACTCGTACAGTACATCGATGTATGATTTGGCAGTCTTGCAGCTATTTTCCATTGGCATGGGTGCCGAGAAATTAGCCACCTCTGTTTTTAGGAGCCCAAAGTCGGCTTTAGAGAAGTTTATCAGGGTGGTCACCTTAGCGGGGGGGGGGGGTGTAGGTGAGATGGAGATTTCCATGGTGATCAGTTTGTGTTCAGATTTAACCAGGAAGGAATTGACAATAGGTGTGGAGCAATAGTCTCCCATGTTGGTAATAACCAAGTCGAGGATGTTGCTACCTCTAGTAGGGGTCAGAATGAGCTGGTCCATGGCATTGGAATTGATAAATTCCAGAAAGCATTGCCCTGTACATTGATTTCCACCAATAAACGTCACCAACTATGAACAGAAACCACCTGGCTCCGTGGTAGGATGAAATAAAAGTCTTTATTAGTTGTAAAAAAGTTTGCTCAAGGTAACCCAAAAGGTTTTACGTCACAGTAAGCCACCTTGGAAACTTGGTACTTCCTTGTTGTACTGGTAATACAGGTGAACAAATACCAAACGTTTCGAGTGTGTTTTTCAAAAAGCTTATATAAAACTAGCTGGTATATTTACACACTGTGTATAAGTCCAGCAAGTCAAAGCACACTCGGCCACAAAAAAGACTCTCTTAAAAACACTAAGAACAGCTGTACACATATAAAAGCCAAACAGTGTAAAAAGCTGGTGTATTTAAATAGTTCAGTACCTTTTCCTTGAGTAATGCCAAGTTGAAGCACAGTCTCAAGTGTAAACTGTCAGCACACTGCCATGAAAGTTCCAATGGAGTGACTGAAAAAGCATCCACATTGAGTCAAACAGTCAAACCAGCCACATGGTAGCAAATTCAAAGAGGCAAGTTGCTTTTCAAAAGTTAGTCCAGCAAAGATGTTTCTTTAAGTTGTAGAACTTCTTTCACATTGTAGAAACCAACAGGTAGATGAAACCAAACAGAAGAAAGTACTTGTAAAGTGCTTTTCGTTCACTTCAGTAACTGAACTGTACATTGATACTTGAACAGTTTTCCCAGTTGATGGAAGGGTAGTTGAAGTCACCCAGTATGAGAGTATTGGGTTGGACCTTGACAGATTCCAGGGTGCTTAGGAACTTGGAGTGAGAGTCTAGGGACATGTTTGGGGTTATGTAGCAGGTTCTGACTTGTATCGCCATCTTACCCATTGTTAGTTGTACCTGAAGTATCTCGGATGCATTATACTGAGTTACCAGGTAAGATTTCTGTTCTCCCCTCTTGTCGACATACCACATTACTGTAGTGTTGTCTATGTACACTTTCAAGGGTCCTGGAGAAAACATGGGGTGAAAATCCTGAAGGGCCAGAATCAGAGCTCTCATCTCTTTCATCTTGATATGGTCTGATTTCTGATGGGAGAAGAGACCGTGAACTTTCAAGTGACCACATGAAGACCTCCACTCCATATCTTGAGGCATCTGTGAACAGCTCTTGAGAAGGGACTGGAGGCTGAAAGAGCCAGCCTGGGATTAGAGCAAACTGCTACATTCACCACTCAGATTCCTTCTTGAGACGGGGAGGGAGAGGTATAATGATATCCAGAGAGTGACCATGTTTTTAGACAAACTGACTAGACATACCATTGAAGCTTCTGCATATGCAGTCAAAAAGGGGATGCTTTGGAATAGAAGAGGCCATAATCCCAGGGCCTGAAGAAAATCTGTGACTGGCATTGCAGTCAGAGGAAGGACAGACTAAAAGAAGGCTGTCAACGACAATACCAGGCCAGCACTGGCAGCATTTCAATCCTTCATCCCAGATACACATGAACCTGAGAAGGAGTCAGGATGGACTTTTGCAAGCTAATAGTACACCCCAGACTTTGAAGAAGAGAGATGGTTAACTGCACATCGTGTAACAATCGACTTTGAGAAGGCAACTGAAGCAACAGGTTGACCTGAATATGAAAAAAATCTGAATGCCTTGGAGCCTGTATAAGGCAATCATAGGAGTTAAGCATTTTGTGGAAATCTTTGGGGCAGCAGAGAGGCTAAAGGGCAAAGCAGAGAACTGAAAATGAGAGGAAGAGACGGAGAAATCTAAAAACTTCCTAAAAAGAGGGTGAATTAGGATATGAAGGTGAGCATCTTTCATATTCAAGGACTGTAGAAAATCCTGCAGTATTAAAAGAGGAAACAGAGTTTAAAGAATAAGCATCCAAAAGAAGGGATATCTTGAGAAAAGTATTGAGCCATGAGAGATCCAAATTAGGTCTCTAAGTGACCTCCTTTGTAGGAATCAGGAACATCCTGAAATAAAAAAAAGAACTTTCCACTTGTGAAGGGTGGAACAAGTTGAATGATTCCTTGGCTAAACAGGGCCCCTAGAACCACCAAGAAATAAGGAAGTTAAGGACCCCTGGAAAAAGGAGGGTAAAATTTCCATGTCATGAAGTAATCCTGAGGGATGACAGAAAGAACCCAAACGTCTGAAGTGCTGAGACACCGATTTGGAAGACAAAGAGAGCCAAAGGGACAAAACAATCTGGGCTAGAACAGGGGGGGGGGGTGAATTGTCAAAGAAAAGCAGGCTTATCAGATAAAGGAGGCTGCTGGGCAAAAGAAATCTGAGAGGCCTTAACAGGCAGTTCCTGACTCCCACCCCTCCTGCCCCTAGAGGGCTGGCAGGGTTGCCTACAAACGTAATTCCTCTGGAACTTATAGGATTACTTTAGGGCCATTAAGACAGAAAACAAGCCTTGAGTAAACTCTTTCCATCCCCTTTGAAGATCCTTAGGCGAGATCAAACCTGCTTCAGTTTTTTTATTTTGGCTTTGTATCAGTGTAGTACCTCACAGGATGCACAGTATCAAGTTCCACCCAAATGATGCCCACCAGGCAGCAATTCGTGAAGTCACGGTTAAGAAAATTAAACTTCATACAACCAGCGGTATGAATATTAATAAGGTTCTCTAACTATACTTGAAGCAGAACCAACACTACTTATACCGGTGCTCCCTTATGGACTTCCTTCGTGGGAGGGCACTGCCTGACCTTCCTCAGCTGGACAGGAGCTCTCAAGGCCCTATCGCCATCTGCCCGATACTCCCTTATGGACTTCTGTCATAGGGAGGCTCGGTCTGACCCACCTTACCCTGGCAGGAGATCTCCAGGCCCTGCTGCCATCCACCCTGTGGTCCCTTATGCATTTCTGTCATAAGGGCTCTGCCTGACCCCCCTCACCTGGGCAGGTGCTCCCCAGGCTCTGCCCCATCTCTTGGCGCTCCCTTATGTGCTTCCATTGTTGGGGGGGCTTTGCCTGATCCCCTCACCTGGATAGAAGCTCTCCAAGCCTCGCCACTATCTGCCTTGCACTCCCTTACACACTTCCATCCAGGCCACCCCTTCAACACAACCGAGAGACCTCCTTCCCTGGCTGCGGTCCCCAACTTGCCTCGGAAGACCCTGTCTCCTCCACATCTCCTGAAGACTGCATAATTCTGCTGGATCACACATGCCCTGGAGCCTTTAATGGGAGCTTCCCTCCAATCCCAGCCAGCCTTACAGAACTACTGTCTGCCACCCTAGGGCAGATCCACTTTCATCAGGGCTTCCATGTACCCCTCCTTTCCAATCCAGAGCCTCATGGCCCACATCTCCTGCCAGTCTGCCTAATTGTGCCAGATCGCATGTGCTCTAGAGCTTCTCTGAGGAGCTTCCCTCTGATCCCTGATGGAATTGTGGACCTCTCCTTGGCTGCCCTGGGGCAGATCTTCTCTCATCAGGGCTTCCATGTCCCCCTCCTTTCCAATCCAGAGCACACACTAGAGTGGAAGTCCTCCTGGCCCATCCAATTTCCATTGCTCTCTCCCTTTCCTAGAGGGGGGAACAGTCCAGACTCTCTCACCTGGGCTGGAGCCCTCCCAGCATGTCAATTTTCACCAATCTCTTCCTTTTGACTTCCATCCCAGATGGGGCACAGTTTGGACTCTCTTACCTGTGTGGGATCCCTCCCACTCTGGCCACTTTCTACCTCTCTCTCCCTTCTAGACGTCCATAGGGATGGACCTCCTTCTGGCTTCCACTTGTACTCAGCTGAGAGAGCTCCTTTCCTGGCTTACATCTCTCCTGCAGGCTGTCTAATCATGCCGGATCACACATGCTCTCAGGGGAACTTCCCTATGATCCTACCAGCCTCATCGAACTCTGCTGGGCTGCAAGGCCTCCACAAATCTCTCATCTGGACTTCTGTGATGCCGGTTAATCAGCATACCTGTCAATTATGCATGTATTCCATGCCGAATTACCCTGTCAATCATGGCAGCCATGCCCACTTCTGCACAGAACAAGATGTGAGGTACTAAATGGGTACAAATCCTTTATCTTTTCTTTAGAGGAATATCAACCCTTACACATACAGAGTTTCCAACCCTTGGTGAGATTTGATAAGAGAAACCAGAATTTTCTCATTGAGTAATATTTGTGGAATCCATCTAGGACCCTCCAACATTATCAACCATGGTTGCCCCTCAAACTCCAGAGTAGATGCCTGCAAAGCATCAGACAATGTGTGAAAAGACAGATCCATGCTGGCCTGCAGTGGGGTCACAGCAGCGGAATCTGGCATAGATGCCAATCAATTCACAGAGCTATTACCTGCTTCTATAGGTACATCCATTGGAAGCTAAGCAGCTAAAGAATCCATTCAAGACTTCTTGGTCATTCTTTTACCTAGCAGGAGTATCTTGAGTTTAAAGGATTCTGCCATAGTACCCTGGGCTACATGTTTAAGCTGTTGGATCTCAAGATAAGCTATCAGGGAAGACAAATGGCTTCTGAGTGTCTTAGGCACCAATGCATTTACAGGCAATACAAGAGGTATGGTCATGGGAAGCAGCCCAACAAAAAAAGACAATATTTGTGACAATCCTTATGGGGAATATGCATCCCACACTGGCATTTTCCCTTATTGAACAATATAAGTTTCAGTTAACAAAATTAAATACAAAACCAAGAAAAGTAACAAGAAAAAAAAACAGGGCACTTATCTGGTGTTGCCAAATATTCAGTGCAGCAACAAGGAGTTTAGACCAACTGGCAAAAGTGGCATTCGAACTGGTGACAAAGATGTTCTGGGTAGATGGTCCCTTTTATGCCCTTCCTTCTCTGCAGATAGCATAAATGTGATGCACAGCACATACAAGATCTTTTTTTATGTTTTTGCATTCTGGCTGAGTGTTAGGCTGTCCTGGGTGGGACATCCATTTATGCAGAATACTGCAACAGTGATAAAGAAGGACATCTACTGTTTTGGAAAGATTGTACACAACTCTATTTTTTCTGGTCTTTCATAACAGGGGCATCCACCCTAACAGACCTCGGAGGTTCTGATTCTTGCCTGGAGTCAATAATACTGCCAGGGAGACACTTCTAAGATGGCTGCACATTCAGTAATAGCTTTCTAGCTCTCTCAGTGTGAAAACAGAAACTTAACAGAGAAGGCCAGTGGACTTTTGTATTTCTGGGTAAAATTCACTAGCTGTCTACTAAGCGCATTGCCTGGATGCCAAGAAAAAAGAATTACAAAGGACCAGAAGTAAAAACAGCTACAAAATGTGAGGAAAATATCTGAGTGTTTGGCTTCTGCTACATACCTACAATCAACTGCATTACTAGATGAGTTAAGTACAAACTTGCAGTGTTAAATATTGTACTGCATTTTATTTTATTTTTCTGTGTATTTAATTGTTTCATTGTTCTGTGTCTCTCTGTAGTTATTTATTTTACTACTTAATTGTTTCATAGAATACTGTGGTCTCTCTGTCTCTGCAGTTAGTTTCCTGCCCACCCTGTTCTCGTGTTGGTATTTATCTTGGTGGCTTTGGAATTGCCTGCCCCTCCTGTAAATTTGTGTTTGAACACTCCTCCTGGGTCCATCTCATTTGCTCACTCAACCGAGTACAGTGAGATCATATTTTGACTTCAGACACTCCTACCAGTCCCATCTGTGCAGCTCTATCCCAGCTCTATTCCAGTCTAGTGTCACTAGCTCATTCTACCTAATACAGAGAGAACATTTGTGAAGGGCAAGCCATGTAGGTCCTTAATTTTGAATTATCTTCTGTTTCTCCTTTCTCCCTTTCCACTTTCCAAAAAAAAAATTCTAAGCTTGTTTCCTGCCTTTCCTGTAACTAGTTTAGTCCAGATACAGCTTTGCTGTAACCAGGACTGTTTGTAAGCTTCTAAGCCCCCAAAGCCTTTCTGTGTTGGAGGGAAGCCCTCTAGCTTATCAGTGGGAGTGGTAAGCACTAGATAGCCTATCTACCATAAGAGTGGTTTCTGGCCCAGAAATTGTAGTTTATTGGCCATTTGGCAGTTTTTCCATCAATTTCAATTTTCTGGTTAAAAAGCCCGCGTTTGCATTTGTTTCCCACCTTTTCCTGTAACTAGTCTAGTCCAGATACAGATTTGCTGTATTCAGAACTGTTTGTAACCTTCTGAGCCCCCCCCCCCCCAAGCCTTTCTGTGTTGGAGGGAAGCCTTCTAGCTTATCAGTGGGAGTGGTAAGCACTAGGTAGCCTATCTACCACAAGAGTGATTTCTGGCCCAGAAATTGTAGTTTATTGGCTGTTTGGCAGTTTTTCCATCTCTTTCAACTTACTAGTTTAAAAGCCCGCATTTGCGCTTGTTTCCCATCTTTCCTGTAGCTAGTCTAGTCCAGATACAGATTTGCTGTATACAGGACTGCTTGTAAGCTTCTGAGTCCCCAAAGCCTTTCTGTGTTGGAGGGAAGCCTTCTAGCTTATCAGTGGGAGTGGTAAGCACTAGGTAGCCTATATTCCACAAGATCCAGGTGCAGATTCTTAGTTTTGCACTTGAATTTGCTTATTCGTGCTCAGCACTTCTTCAGAACCTGTTGTTGGCACTAAATAAGCTACAAATTACTACAGCACTCAACCTTCCTCTTTACCTAGAGGAAAACAGTTTTTGTACTTACTTTCCTCACTTGCTTAGAGAAAAACAGCTCTTATACTCACTTTCCTCACTTGTCCAGAGGAAAGTAGTTTTTTATTCGGGCATGTCCAAGGGTCAGCTCCCAGTGTTCTCTCCTGTTTATCTGATGAATCTGGGCATCTTGAGGCAATGTAGCAATTGCCTCATGTACACAGACAACCCTCTTCCCCTACCACCCAACACCACAGCCTGTGAGAGATGTACTTATCTAGCCAAACTAGAGGTAAAGCTCTCTCCAACCAAGACTGAACTTGACAGTCAAGAGGAGAAGGTAAACACTTGCACCACACCACACTCATCACATAGTCCCACTAAACCTACATCACCAAACTCCACACATAGAAACACAAAAACATTTGCAGAGGCACTCAATAATAATCTGCACAAGCAACAGAGACCTCCAAAGCAGAAACGCAAGCAACCTCCACCCCCCAACACAACCCAAATGACACATAGCCCACAGACTCAGTGTGCCAATAAACCACAGCCCATAAGGCAAACCAATGTACCCAACACACTACTCATAGGTGACTCTATAGTCAGACACACTGATGTCCCACTCACCAGGCTAAACAAGGAGAAGGTTACTGTCAGCTGCCTGTCAGGTGCCAGGATCTGCTACAAAACCCACGCACTCAGGTCACTCCACAACAAGTACAAATATGACTCTGTCATTGTCCATGTTGGTGTGAATGACCTGAGACGTACCTCCCTGGACTACATGAAAATAGACATGGAAGAGCTCTCTGATCTTGTAGCCCAGGCAGGTATGACCCTAGCCCTGAGTAGCATCCTGCCATCACCCGGAATTATACCTCAGTACAAGGACAAAATGATTGACTTTAACAATTGGCTAAGCTTCTGGTGTCATTCTAAGGGGATTCAGTGTCTGTCTGCCTGGGACGACATGGTCGACAGACCGTGATGCTTTGCCAGAGATGGTCTGCACCTGTTGCCCCTGGGATTCCGGATACTGGCTAAGGCTCTTGCTGCCCCTATAGTGCCTTTTTTAGGCAAGGTTCAAATGACAAATTCACTACCATAACAGGAACAGGCAAGCAAAAACTGAGGGTAATGTTACTCAATGCTAGAAGTCTAAATCCCAAAATGCACTCACTCGAGGCACTCCTTAAATTGGAGAACATTGATATCTGTGCAGTGACTGAGACCTGGTTCAAGGCTCCAGAGAGCACCCCTGCACTACCAGGCTATAACTCATACCACACTTTTCGGCCATCTAACCTGGACCAGAACACCAAAGGCAGAGGTGTGTCCATATACATTAAGGATATCCACACCTCCAGGCTAGTTGCGCAGCATAATGCATCCGAGGTTATCCAAGTGCAACTAACTCTGGGCAAAACTGCAATCCAAATTGTAGCTTGCTGCAGATCCCCCACCATGCCCCAAATTACTCATGTACCAACTCCTTTGCTCAATGCTTTCTGGAATCCATAAATTCCAATGCCCTGGATCAACTTATCCATACCCCCACCAGGGGCAACAATATCCTAGACCTAGTCATTACCAACATTAGTGACCAGTGTTCCACACCTGAAATCAACTCCTCATTGGTCAGATCCGACCATAAGCTAATCACCCTAGATATCTGCATCCCACCCCCAGCCACCATTAAGGAAACCATGGTAAAAAATTTCTCCAAAGCCAACTTCATGCTTCTTAAGACAGAAGTGGTGAACTTCATGATGCCCATGCAGATGGACAACACAGTTACGACTGCTGAAACCTACACAAATGCACTCTATAAGCACTTACTTGTTATCCCAAAAAGAACCAAAATGCTATCCTCTAAAAAAAGGAAGCCAATCTGGTGGTCCCCTGCCATAAACAAACTCTACAACAAAAGGAAGAAACTGTTGCAAAAGAGAGTAAAATTCCATGAGTGGAGGAGCTCCCTGGTCAGCCTCAGTAAGAAGCTGATATCCCTTATAAGATCCACCAAAGCTAGCTACGAAAACAAAACCACCACTGATTCTAAGGGCAACCACAAAGCATTCTATAGCTATGTCAAGAATCTCAATGGCAACACCCAGATCTGCTCTGAGTTACAGCACAATGACACAAAAATTACAGAACCAACTGATATTGCCAACATCCTGACAGATAGGTTCAGTGCTAACTTTACCCGCCACTCACCCTCTAAAGGGTCCATATCTATACAGGAAGAATGCAGTCCCTGTAATCACATCTATGCAGGTAAAAGCTGCACTCTCTAAAACCAAAAACACAGCATCCATGGGACCAGACAACACCCAGGCTGCGTTTTACATGAAATTCAAAATGAACTGGCTCCCCACCTAAGCACCATATTCAATTGTAGTCTCACATCAGGCTTTGTGCCCACTGAATGGTGCACAGCAACAGTTATCCCACTCCACAAAGGGGGAACCACCACTGATCCTGGGAACTATCGCCCTATTAGCCATGGAACGTATCATCATGGAACTCATAAACAAAGACATTGGTAACCTCCAAACTCTGGACCCCACCCAGTTCAGGTTTGTGAAAGGCAGATCATGCCTTCTGAACCTGATTGACTTCTTTGAGGCAGTCACCAAAGCCGTAGACGAGGGTAAGGTGGTTCACACAGCCTATCTTGACCTTGCCAAGGCTTTCAACACCATCCCCCATTCTGGAATTATAGCTAAACTCACTAAACTAGGTATAAATCCCTATGTCACAAGATGGGGTGCCAACTGGTTCACTGACAGAACCCACACTGTAAAAGTTGCAGACTCCAAATCTGACTTCAAACCAGTGACAAGTGGAGTACCACAGGGTTAAGTCATGGCACCTCTCCTGTTTGGTATCTACTTCTCTGAAGTACAGGCTAACACAGAAGGTCTCTGGCTAATGAAGTTCACAGATGACTGCAAACTAGGAGCCATTGTCAAGTCCCCAAATGATGTGGACATCCTTGCAGAAGGGCCTCACTGAGACAGATGCCCAGTGTCAGAGGCATGGCCTCAAGCTCAATGCCAAAAAGTGCATTGTCATCCCCTTTAATAAAAACTCTGTACCCATGAACTACCACATAAATGGCAAACTACTTAATGCTGAATGTGTGATAAGAGACCTTTGGACCCAGGTGGACAGTAGTCTCTCCTTTGATAATCACATCGCCACAGTAGTCAGGAAATCCTTCTATGTGGCACACATCATCAGAAAAGGGTTCTCATCCAGGAAAAAAAGGTAATTGTTCCCCTCTACTCAGCACTCATTAGACCCATTGTAGAGTACAATGCCCCTTTGGGAATGTACCTCACAAGACATCTGCAGCAGCTGGAAAGGCCACAGAAGTACTTCACATAGAGGATTACTGGCCTCAAACAGATGCCCTACACTGACTGTCTCAAAAAACTCCAGCTTTACTCTGTAGCATATCACCTACTCCAAGGAGATCTCTGCCTAACATATAAAGCTATGTAAAGCCCAGAGCTGTTTGACATGCTACACCTAAAGAAATCCCAATCCCTCTGAGCTACATGCTCTAGGGACCTAAACCTTGTCACCACAATAAACAGGACATGCTGGAGGGATAGATTCCTGTCCCAGAGACTTCCTATACTCTGGAACAAGCTACCCATCTATGTTAAGCAAAATTCTTCATTAGCACTCTTCAAGAAAAATCTTGATGAGTGGATGGGAAATAGGAAATACACCCCTGGGATCACTTCTGTGGCTCTGCTCGACAGGGGTACAGGAAATTAACTTTCTTGGGTGGTGTAAGCCAGGGAACCTTGTTGGCTAGACTTACTTAGGCCCTTGGGCCGATAGCCTAGTACCTAGTTATGAACCTATGAACCTATGAAAAAAACTGACTGGAAAAAGTACTGCAGCTATTCAGCAAAAAGCAGTGCAAGTTCCAGACATGACATCCAGTAACCGAGAGGAAAATATACTACAACTGCACACAGTCCCGGTTAGAATAAATGAAACCCTTTTGGAGTGTGTGATCTCATTCTATAACCAGCCCTGAAAGGACAAAAGTCTTGCAGCAATTTGTCTTGTTTTGATTTCTCAGAACCTGACAAGCAAAGGTCTTTGACAGATATCTCACTTACTTAGAAGATCATCACCTGGCCTTGCGGAAGTAAGCATCTCAGCACTTCATGTTGCATTGCTGAATTTATTAGTTTAAATAGGAAACAGTTACTCTTTAGACAGTCAGGAAAATACAGTGATATTAGCTAAGCATTGTTTTTCTGTATCTATGTGAATCTATCCAACTGTATTATTTCTCATATCTCCTGTGAATGAAACTCTGGTGTTCATTGTAACTAGATATTCAGTTTTTCCATGTTTTCTATGTTAGTATTTATTATTAAGTATATCTAAACATTTCATTTGGCTGCTCTTTTAGAGAATACTTTTAACATCCTGACAGTGCTTATACTTATTTCACTGACACTGCGGCCACCCAGAAAAGCTTTGCTGCTTGGGTCACACTCTTACCTTTTGTATTAGAATTCATTTTACTCAGTATAATTGGATACCCTTGCAAAGACCCTTAGAGTAGCTGACTGGTGGCAGCATGATTACCTTACAGTCTGGGAAGAGGGGGTACAGCTAGTAATTTTGTGCCACCCTTTCTGCAGAGTGTTTGTGTGTGAAAATCAAATAACCAGCTGTGGGTGCATCAGCTACTTAGAACTGGTAAACACTTCTCTAAAGTGGTCGGTGTGGAGTCTTGCTTGGGTTTTGGAGAGAAGCAGAGTCCAATCCATCTGGAGCGTGTTCCTTGTGTGGTGTTATTGGAAAGTCTGCTTGGTGCAAAGAGCTGCATTTCAAAATACTGTGTAAAACTCAGTAAATCCATTGCTGCTTTTAGTCGCTGCCTCTCACCAGTTTCAGTGGTGAGGGATTGAGGCTCCTTCATTACTCACCTGGGGTTGAGAGGCTGCCACATATTGATAACAGAGCAGTGGGATATTAACTGAACTTCAGTAGCCTGTAGGCAGGTGTCACTGAAGGTGTGTATACTCTCCACAGCCACAAGTTAAACATGCATAGTTTCATTTTATAAACAGTTTTATTTTTTCTAGTTTAGCTTAGTCAGGTAAAGCAGGAAAAGGTGTCAGCAGAGGATTATGGCAAGCTGTCAAGGAACCAGTTGTCCATGTTGTGTGAAGCTAAAAGATTGGTGCGTGCCAACCAGACTACAGAAGAAATTATTTCAGCTTTACTTGCTGCTGCAGCTGAGACCAGCAACCAGGAGGATAACCAGTTTGGTGAAGGGGATGTGCAGCCCTCAGCAATAGGACAGTTTACCTTTTCTCTCAGAGGAGTTAAAAATCCCATCTGGAGTTAGAGACTTCAACTGGAGGCCAAACATATGGGGTTACAATCAGCAGAAAGACTGTGGCATTTGGAGGCTGAAGAAATGAGAAATGTATGCAATTAGAATCAGGAGAAAGACTATAGCATTTGCAGGCTGAAGAAAATGAGAAACTGCAGCATTTGGAGGCTGAAGAAAATGAGAAACAGTGACATCATGAAAAGGAGATGCTGACTCTTCGTCAGGGTCATGGAGGTAATGGGGAAGGGAATAACTGAACCCCAGAAGCAACAAAGGTCAGTAAACTTTTTCCCCAATATATGGAAGGGGATGATTTTGATAGTTTTATTTATATATTTGAAAGAGCATGCAAACAGTATAATGTTGACCAAGGGCTCTGGTATGGGTCCTGCCCCCTTACACCATGGTAAAGCTGTAACTTCTGCTTCTAGACTGTCTGATATTGTTTGTTTAAATTATGATAAAGTTAAACAATGTTTATTGGAATGTTTTCAGTTAACACCTGAAGATTACAGCAAATAAGTTTCATGAACATAGACACAAGGTAGATGAAAGTGTACATGATTATATTGCTGAGTTATGCAGTTACTTTCATAGGTGGGTAAGTGAGTCACCACTTTTGAAAGAATGGAAGACCTTTTGAGGAGGGAACAAGTCCTTAGTACTTTGCCTGAGGACATGAGAACGTATTTGGCAGACCAGTAGTGTAACTCTGCAGATGAGCTGGGGAGAAAAGGGGTTTTCCATTTAGTAAGCAGGGCACCACTGCATTAGAAGAAGATACCCACTGCTTCACATGTACATAAGACATAAACCACCCCAGTACAATCCACCAGCAATAGGGGAAGCCAGTAGTTCAGGTAAAAGTTAGGATCAAGGTTTAGATATATTAAATGTATACAGAGGGGCCATGTAGCATGCAGATGTCCACTGCAGCAAGGTGGGGAACAAAATGTGAGGGAGCCAGCAAGGGCAATGACAACATGCCAGGGCAAGTTGTCTGAAGACAACAGGGGTACCAAACTATCACTAGAGGATGTTTCCTATCTTAGTGGATGGAAGACATGACACTGCTAAGAGAAATACAGCCTCTGACATAACCATTGTGAAGTCTGCAGTGATTACAGAGGAGTAGTACATACTTGAGCAGTCCACTCCAGTCAGAGCTTTGGGAGGACCCAATTCCAAATACCTTTGGCCAGGGTTCACCTTGACTGGGAGGGTGGAAAAGGAAGCAAGTGGGTAGGTGTGTTTGAGGATACTCCTCCAGATGTCTTGATAGGGAATGATTTTCATAATGCAGTACCTTGTGTGTATGCAATTACATGCAGTCAGGCTTGGAGACAGGGATGTAGGTCTGGTAGCCTGGGAAGACCCAGACATACCCCACACCTGAAGCTGGGGCTGGTGATGTGTGGCTATTTCAGGGAGGGAGCTACCTTGTAGGAGTGAGCTTGAAAATGAGCCACCACTGCTGGTAGGTACCGAAGTTCCCATGTACAAGGTGACTGCAAGGACAGAGGTGAGTGGTGGTACCCAGGCTGACAGTGAGGCACAGCTGTCAGAAGACACCAGGCTTCTTCTGGGAAGGGTCACAAAGGTAGAGTTGAGACAGGCTCAGCTTTTGGAACCTACCTTACTAGGCTTGAGGGAGGTAGCTAAGGAGGCAAGTGATGCTCAAGAAAAATGGGAGTCTATATACTGGAACAGAGGGTTACTGCATAGAGAGTGGACCACTGAGGGAGGACTAGATGGTGAGGTAATACAGCAGTTGGGAGTGCCCAGAACCTACCATCTGGCACTTCTAGCTATAGCCCATGACATTCCTTTTGCAGGTCATATGGAATAAAGCATAGCAAGAGATGTATTATGCATTATATTTACTTTTATTGAGCTGGGATTGTAAAGGATGTAACAGAGTACTGCAGGACCTGTGAGCAGTACCAAAAGGCAGGCAAAGCAGGAGACAAGGTCTAAGCTTCTTTAATGCCTTTGCCTGTGATTGAAGAGCCATCTCAGAAGGTAGGTATGGATATTGTGGGGCCACTGAGTACCCTAATTTCCACATGGAAGAAGTATATCCTGGTGTTAGTAGATTATGCTACTAGATACCCTGAGGTGGTGGTTCAGTCCTCCATCAAGGTAGATGATCAAGATGGCAAATGCTTTCTAACAGTTTTTCAGCAGGGTACATTTCCCAAGAGAAATATTGACTGACTAAGATGCCAATTTCATGTCAGACCAGCTGGCTTGTCTGTGGAAGCATTGTGTAGGGAAGCACCTAAAGACCACCTCCTACCACCCCCTCACTAATGGTCTTGTGGAGAGGTTAAACTCTACACTAAAGCCCATGCTACAGGCATTTGCAAGTCAGTTTAAAAGACAGTAGGACAAATATTTGCCCCATCTACTGTTTGCATATAGAGAGGTACCCCAGGAATCCACAGGTTTTTCACCCATTCACTTGCTGCATGGGCATAGGCCGAGGGAGCATTTAGATTTGATTTGTGATGAGTGGGGGGTTGAGTGTGAATCCAATCAGTAGAATGTTATGGCACATGTCCTAAACCTCATAGAATAGGATCATAGGACCATAGGAGTTTACTAGGCTAATGGCTCTGGGACCCTTACAAGCCTAGCTGAGTGTTTGCCTTTTAATAACCCCAATCAGCACCTGTCAGCCCTGCCAATGAGCGACACAGGTTGAACCCCTGGAACTAATTTGCAGTTACTCATCAAGGTTATGCTTGAAGAGGGTCAGAGAGGTACTCTATTTGATGTGTATGGGGAGCCTATTCCAGAAAAGTGGCAGCCTCTGGGAGATAATCCTGTCCCTCCAGTAGGTTCTGTTGCTATCACATATTAGGTTTAGGTTTTTTGAGTGGGTAATGCGTGAAGAGTTAGACTTCTGGATATGAAGCATTTCTAGTAGGGCAGGGTCTGAGATGACCTTGTAAGCTAGGCACAGATCACCTCTGAGCAGTGTGTATGACAGCAAGTAGTGTGACAGGGATATGAGCCTGTCTATGTAGGACAGGTGTTTGAGGCCATGGATTCTCTTAGTAAGGTATTTCTGTGGCCTTTCCAGTTGATGCAAGTGTTTGGAGAGGTACATACCAAACAGGGCATTACAATCAATTATTGGCCTAATGAGGGAGGAGTACAGTGAGGTAATAACTTCCTTTTTCCTGGATGCAATCCCTTTACTTATGAGATGAGCCATGTAAAAGGCTTTTCTGACCACTGTGGCTACATGATGGTCAAATGTGAGATTGCTGTCAACCTACATACCCAGGTCTCTCACCACAGGTTGTATGCTTAGGGTGTTGCCATTGATGTGGTAGTCAGTAGGGGCAGTGTTTTTGATGAATGGTATGATAATACATTTTTTTGCATTTAATTTAAGGCCATGACTTAGGCACCAGTTGTTTCTTGCTGTGAGACCCCCTTACAATATGTTGACATCATTGGGGGAGTCAGTGACAACACCCAACTTACAGTCATCTGCAAACTTAGTCAGCCACAGGCCTTTTGTCTTAGCCTGGACCTCCAAGAAGTAAATGTCAAACATCAGAGGTCCCAGGACAGATCCCTGAGGAACACCACTAGTAACTGGTCTGCTGTCAGAAGTGGAGTCACCTGTTTTGACCTTGTGGGTCCTACCAGTGAGCCAGTTGGCCACCCACCTGATGAGGTAGGGATTGATGTCAAGCTGAGTTAGCTTTTCAATAATGCCCAAGTGGGGGGATTGTGTTCAAGTCAAGGTATGCTGTATGCTCAGACTTTCCCTCATCCAGGGCCTTGGTGACAGTCTCAAAAAAGTCAAACAGGTTCAATAAGCATGATCTCCCCTTGATGAATCTGAACTGGGTGGGGTCAACTGTTTGGAGATTGCCTATGTCCTTATTTATGAGCTCCATAATAATATGCTCCATGGCTTTACAGATCAGACTTGTCAAGCTACTGGGATGATAGTTCCCAGGATCAGTAGTGGCACCACCTTTGTGTAAGGGGATAACGGTGGCAGTTCTCCACTCTGCTGGGCCAAAGCCCATGCTAAAGCTGTGATTAAATACCATACTCAGTGGCAAAGCTACCTCTTGCTGAAGTTGGTGCAGAATACATCCAGGTGATGCTATCAGGTCCCATGGTAGCTGTATTCTTTGCCTTGGATAGTGCTTTTATAACTTGATCTATAGAGATATGAGGTGCGGGACATGTATCAGGGATGTCAAAAGTGCCTTTGGGGGGGAACAGAGGTGTGAGGTTTGCACTGAACATATCTGCTAGCAGGTTGGCTATGTCAACAGGATCACTGTAATTGGTACCGTTGAGTACTAATTCGGAACAGACTTGGGCTTTGCCATGGGGGTTCCTGACGTAACTGAAGAAGGCTTTGTGGTTTCCCTTAGCTTCTGAGGCTAATTTTGATTCATAATTGTCTTTGGAGGTTTTCACCAGTGATCTAATTTTCCTGTTGAGGCTAAGGAGGGAGTTTTTCCAGGTAGGAATGTCATCCTTCTAACCCTTGGACAGCAGTTCCTTCCCTTTGTTGTATAGCCTGTTTATAGAGGATGTCCACCAAACAGGATTGTTTTTCCTGGAGGAGCTGTTTTTTGTTCTGTTGGATATGACTGAGTCCATCCAATTATACAGGTGCTTGTATACTGCACTGGTGTGCTGCTCAACATAGTTACCTGCATCATCTGTGGGGGGTGGTGCTGTAAAGCTGCTGATGTCCTCCCTTAGGAGGTTGTAGTCAGCTTTTGAGAATTTTTTTATCCTAGTAATGGTAGGGGGGCAGGTGGTTTAGAAACTTCAAAGTGAACCAGGAAAATGATCCGATCTCACCAGGGAGGAGCTTACTATAGGGGTATTGCAGCAGTCACTCATGTTGGTGAGAACAAAGTCCAGAATGTTATTGCCCTTTGAGGGAATAGAGATAACCTGGTCTAGGGCATTAGAATTAATGAAGTCAAACAATCATTGGATGATTGCATTAGTGCAGGAATAGTTCACCCAGTCAATGGCGGGGGTAGTTGAAGTCACCAGGGATCAAGATGTTAGGAGACACCTTGATGGAGTCAAGTAGGTCCAAGGAGGAGTGGGTGTCCTGGTTCATGGAGGGGGATTTGTAGCTGGCTATGATTTGGATGGGTGTCTTGCCAACTGTTAGCTGCACATGGAGTAGCTCTTGTGCATCATGCTGGCAAACCAGTCTGGAGGTGTGCTTATCTTTAATGAAGGTAGAGACTCCACCACCCTTGGTCTTCCCAACCTCATTTTGGGGTCAGAATGTGTGGAATGAGGTGTAGCCTGGTAAGGCAGGGGTGCTGTCTGCAGCCTTGAACCAGGTTTCTGTGACTGCACAGATGTTGGTGTCTTCCAGTGCAAGTAATGTCTCCAATGAGTGCATTTTCAGGTTAAGGCTCCTAGCATTAAGCAGCATGATCTTCAATTTGCATATAGCCCAGTTTTTTATGTTGGAAGTTTTGTTTTTGGAACATTGCCTAAAAAAGGCACTATGGGGGAGGCAAGAGCCTTGGCTAGTAACCAGAATCCCAGGGGTGACAGGCGGAGACCATCTCTGGCAAAGCAGCGAGGCCTATCCACCACATCCTCCCAGGCAGACAGATACTGGATCCCCTTGGAATGACACCAGAAACTAAGCCAATTATTGAAGTCAATTATTTTTGTTGATATTGTGCCATCATTCTTGTTGAAGGCAGGATGCTGCTTAGGGCTAGAGTCATACCTGCCTGGGACACATACTCTGAAAGCTCAGTCATGTCTCTCTTCATATAGTCCAGGGAGGTACATCTCAAGTCATTCACACCAACATGGACAATGACAGAGTTATAACTGTACCTGCTCTGGAGAGACTTGAGTGCATGTGTGATGTAGCTGATTCTGGCACGTGACAGACAACTGATCAGTGTGTCTCACAACTGAGTCACAAATGACAAGGCTTAGGTAGTTCATGGGCTTGATCCTAGACAATCTGGCAGGAGCTCAGCAGCAGCAGCAGCAGCAGAAGAAAGGTGTGGTATGACTAGAATGCTCGAGCCTTAGAGTATGTTGTGTGGCAGCAGATTACGGTGCTCATTCCTGTCAGACACAATAAGCCGCTGGTCACTTCTGAGGGATGCTTTGAAGTAGTAAGGAAGGTCAGTGATGTTAATTACATGGTGCAGCTGCTAGGCAGGAGTAAGGAGCACAAATTGTACCATGTTAATAGTATGAGGCATTACCATTATAGGGAGGCCCTGGTGCTGAGTATTTACAGTGGATGGCAGAAGGAGTCTGAGCAGGATCTGGTGACATATTGCCTCAGTGCGGCTCAGACTGACACCTCTGTGTCAAGGGTAGCAGTATCCCAGCAGCTATCCCCTATCCAGGTTAGAGAAATTTAAGCAGTGTTGCTGGAGTTTGGGGGCATATTCACAGGGAAATCTGTGTGCACCCACCTGGTGCAGCACAATGTGTATATAAGACCTCAGAAGACTATCAGTCAGGCCCCTTATAGACTGAGCAGGTTAGACAGAGTCTGAGGGAGGAGTCTCAGGAAAACTTGGAACTGGGGGTAATCCAGGAATCCAGCAGTCCCTGGGCTTCCCCACTGGTGCTGGTATCAAATAAAGATGGCAGCATCAGATTCTGCATGGACTACAGAAAGCTAAATACTCACACAGAGACAGATGCTTACCCATTGCCTAGGACAGATGAAGCCTTAGAGCAGCTAAGTGGTGCTAAGTATCTGACCACTGTTGATCTGACCAAGGGCTACAGACAGGTAACCTTGTCTCCCAGCACTAGAGAGAGCTCAGCCTTTGTGACTCCTTTTGGATTATACTAGTTTGCAATGATGCCCTTTGAGGTGAAAAATGCCCCAGCAACTTTCCAGAGGCTGGTAGATCATATCCTAGCAGGAACAGGAGATTATGCTCTTGTTTACCTGGATGATATTGCCATTTACAGCCATTCCTAGCAAGAGTACCTTCAGCATGTCAGGGAGGTCCTGGGTAGACTGAAAAGTGCAGGGTTGAGCATTAAGCCCAATAAGTGTCAAGTGGGTATGGCAAAGGTCTACGACCTGGGACATAGAGTGGGGAGTGGTAAGATTAGGCCAGAACCTGCCAAAGTAGAAGCTATTCAGGTGTGGCTTGCCCCTGTACCAAAAAGCAGGTGAGGGCATTCTTGGGGACAGTGGTGTACTATACAAAGCTTGTTCCCAATTATAGTACAATAGCTGCTCCTCTCACAGACCTGATAAGGAAGAACAGGCTAGATAAGGCAGTATGGACCCCAGCCTGTGAGCAGGCATTCTAAAAGGTTAAAGGGGCTTTGGGAGGATCCCCTGTGTCAGCCAGTCCACATTACAGCAAAAAATTGTTCTGCAGTTGGATGATTCAAACCATGGGGTGGGGGCTGTATTCAGCCAAATTTCCTCGGAGGCAGAAGAACACCCATTTGTATATCTCAGCCAGAGACCCCAACCTAGGGAGGAAGGTTGTGCAGCTGTAGAAAAAGAATGTCTAGCTACAGTATGGGCAATGCAGAAACTTCAGCCTTAGTTGTATGGAAGGACACTCACTGTGGTTACAAACCATAATCCCTTCACATGGCTACATAGAGTCAGCCAACAACATGCCAAGTTATTAAGAAGGAGCCTAGGATTGCAGGCATATGACATGACAGTGCAGCACTGTAATGGGGTCAACAATGCTAATGCAGATGGACTCTGAAGACAGGATATATGTTAATGTGTTCTCAGATAAGCCCATTCCTCTCAAGCAATGCTTTATAGAGTCACTTGAAAAAATACCTTGAGTCTTCAAAGGGGAAGAGCTGTCATGATGAAATGTATTGCTATCTGTGCCAGGGAGAGTAGGGCAGTGCATGTATAACATATGCCAGCATAACTAACTGTACTTTTCTAAAGAATTTTATGTAATTTATCACATTGATGTGTACAGTTGCTTATGTTAAACAGATATGTGTGCAGGTGCTCATGTTGGGAATGCATCAACAGTGGGTCCTGCTGGACAGAGAGGAGATGTACTTGTATGTCAGACAGTATTACTATAACTGGAACTGGAAGTTTTTGAAATTCTGCTATAGCTTTGAGTTGCTACAAGAAATGTGATGTCATTCAATAACCAGCAATGAAAGGATGGAACTCTTGCAGCAGTTTATTTTGTTTTGAATTTTCAGAACCTGAAAAGTAAAGATATTTGACAGTCATCTCAGTTAAGAGATTATCACCTGGCCTTGTGGAAGTAATCATCTCAGCACTTCATTTCACCTTGCTGAATTATTTAAGTTAAATAGGGGTTACATACTCAGACAGTCAGGAAAATGCAGTGAGATTAGTTAAGTATTGTTTTTCTGTATCTGTGTGAATTTATCCAACCGTGTAATTTTTATAACACTTATGATTGAAACTCTGGTATTTATTGTAACTGGATAGTATTTTTAATGTTTCTGTTTTATTATTTATTACTACATACCTCTGTACTTTTCATTCTGGCTGGTCTTTTAGAGAAGACCTTTAACATCTTAAGAGTGGTTATGCTTATTTTATTGACAATGCAGCCACCACAAAAAAAGTTTGCTGCTTTGGTCACACTCTACCATTTCTATTACAATTTATTTTAATCAGTATTTAATTGGATATCCTTGCAAGAGCCTTACAGTAGCTGACTGGTGGCAGCATGATTACCTTATAGTATGGGCAGAGGCGGCACAGTTAAATCTGTGCCAGCCTTTCCCAGGACTGTGTGTGTGTGTGTGTGTGTGTGTGTGTGTGTGTGTGTGTGTGTGTGTGTGTGTGTGTGTGTGTGTGTGTGTGTGTCTGCGTGAAAATAAAATAACCAAGTGTGGGTGTGTCAGCTACTTACAACTGGGTCACAGTGCTCCAAAGTTAGTATGGAGCCTTGTTTGTGGTCTGGAGAGAAACATACAGTCCAGTCCTAGGTCTGGAGTGTGTTCCTTGTGTGCTCTTACAGGACATTCTGCTTGGTGCAAAGACATGCATTTGAAAATACTGACTACACCCACTACAGATTTACTGGCCTTCTCTTACCACTGTCACTGGTAAGGACTGAGGCTCATTGATTACTGGCCTGGGGTTGAGAGGCCATCATAGAGTATATCATCTCAAACAACAAAAGTCAAGAAAGAATGAAAGAAACTTTAAACAGATATTCAAATAAGGTGATGATAACACTGTAAAATTCAGAGGTGGAACTGAAGAAAAGGACTGGGGAATATGAGACTGCTCAAGAAGAGACATTAAGAAAACGGAATTACAGGACAAAGCACATAGGGAAAACCTGAGATTTTAAGCTGTGCCACAAAAGCTGGAAGGAGCAGACTACAGTATTACTTTTATGAAAGCACAAATAAGCAACTGGACTGGTATTCCACAGCAGTAGATGTTAATTGAAAGGGTGCATCCTGTATGTACTCCAAACCTGGCTATGAGAAATCAACCTAGACCTTTAATAGTACAGATGCAATCCTAGCAGCATAAAGAATTCATTCTATCAAAGCTGTGACAAAAGGACAAAGTACTAAATGTGGAATACAGCAGTGTTTGTAGAGAATGATTATAGTTATTGTGCACCAGGCAGAAGAGGAGTAAACTCTTTCCCCTGTTCAGAATTGTAGAAGCATGCATGAAATTCAAATTGCTGTAATAAGACGTCTTCAAAATAGTCTTCCCTGGAGGGGCAAAATAATTTTGGATGAAGTATATGCTAAGGAGGAAATCCAAAATTTTGCCCAACAAACTGTGTAAAAATTGATAACATTGTATTGTACTGTAGTTAGCTGGAAACACTGTAATGAGACTGAGAATGAAAGTCTTTATCTGTTAATTACTCAAACTCATGCTGAAGAGGTGTCAGTCTCTCCTTTATGGGCCAAGTCTTGTATACTTTTCAGAAAGAATTCTCCAAACACTGTAGTTCATTCAATAAGGCTTTATTAGATGTTCACAATATCCGAATACTGTCTTCATTAACAGTGCTGATAAATAATTAGTATTCAATGTTGCTGCATGTCATATATTGATTGTCCTGAACAGCATAAACTAATATAGTCTTTATTTGACCTATCTTCTGTACTCAGGCTCGAGTGTATGTAATCTTCTCTGAAATAACAGGTCGAACGAACTAATTAACCTTAACTGACTTCCCTACTGTATCTGAAGTATATTTAATATACCAAAACCCTGTGATGCTTTTCATGCCCTCTTAGCCTTGGTTCCCTTAGTTTCCAGGCTTGGCCTTAATTTAACATTTTATTAAGGAACATTCTGTAGCTGGCAAGAGTGTATATTTCCCTTGAGAAAAGAACATTCTGTCTGCACACTTTATGCTTATCTTTCCTTTCTAATAAACTGTTGACCAGCAAGGTTATCCTCTCTTTCTGCTTAACTGTCTTTTATGCATAAATGAAACACAATTTCTATTTTATCCTTCAGGCTGTCTAATAGGTTCATAAGTTCATAGATAGGTAGGTACTAGGCTACTGGCCCTAGGGTCTATATAAGCATAGCCAAAAATTCCCTTGTTTTTGCCACCCATGAAAGTTATTTTCCTGCGCTTCTGTCGAGCAGCACCACAGATGTGATCCCTGAGGTGAATTTCCTATTTCCCATCCAGTTGTCTAGATTCCTTTTAAAGATGGATAATGAGGAGCTTTGCTTGACATGAATGGGTAGTCTGTTGCAGAGTATGGTGAGTCTCTGGGACAGGAATCTATCCTTCCAGCATGTTCAGTTTATTGTGGTGGCAAGGTTCAGGTCCCTGGAGTGTGTGGCATGGAGGCTTTGGTTTCTTTAAGTACACTTAAAGTGTAGCAAGTCCATCAGAATTGGGTTTCACATGGTCTTGTATGTTAGGCAGAGGTCGCCTCTGAGTAGGCAATAAGCGATGGAGTAGAGCTGGAGTTTTTTGAGGCGGTCTGCATATGTCATCTGTTTGAGGCTGGTAATCCTCTTAGTGAAGTATTTCTGTGGCCTTTCCAGTTGTTGCAGATGTTGTGTGAGGAACATGCCAAACAGGGCACTGTACTCTGTGATGGGTCTGATGAGGGCAGAGTAAAGAGGATTTGTCTGGAGGAGAACCCTTTAGTGATGAGGTGTGCCATGTGTCTAATAACTACTTTAAAATGGAAGCCCCTAATCTAACAGTTGCCCATAAGGTCCCTGATGAAAATCTATGGGGACCTACTTCTGTAGTTACTTTACATTTGTATTGCTAACCACTCTATACAGCTTTATGTTACCTGGCTCATTGGAAATAAAAAAATATATATATTTTGGTAAACCTACAATTTTAATTTTGACCACTAAGTATCACTTGAGCATTTATGATCTGTTTGGATTGAAGTCTTTTAACTTTATGATTTGATTTTTTATATTACCTAGATTTATAGTCTTTAGACACTTTAAGTCTAAGTTCTGATGTATGAGTGATATATTTAAAACCTGTACATTATTCAACTCACTTTTGCTGGAGGAAGAGGACTTACAAAGTCTATCTGTATACTATACCATGCTTCCTCTGAAACTGCCATGCTCTGCAACTGAGGTTTTTTTAATGTAGGGTTAGTCTGCGGACATATTTTACACTTCTCCTGAATTTATTTACATAGTTTTTTTCAGCTGAGCATTCCAAAACTTATACTTTATGATGGGCCAAATTTTCTGAAAACCTACATGACCTTGTAGCTGATGATTGTACATGATTAGCTGCTTAGCCAATAAATTTGGTATGTAGGGCAAAAGTGCCCCTTGTTCTGTTTTGTACACGTAGGTTCAAAGGTTAGTACTAGGCTAACTGCTCTTGTGAGACATTTTAAGCCTAGCCAATTATCCCTTGTGAGACTCAAACCCTGCACCTTGCATTTGTAAGGCAAACACCTTAACCATTAGGCCTCCCTCCCAACCCACTACATACAGCCTTACTCCCAGGACTGGACTGGCAACTTCACATTGTGCCATTTCATCAGCATCCCCCTGCATGTCTTGGATCTTTGCCAGATCTGCCTCAATCGTTGAGCCCACTTGGCTCACCTCTGTTATACCTTTCACCTTAATCTCCTTCTGCTGCATTGGATATAGTGGAATTCCCTCCTTGGCAGCTTTTTTTTTTGCTGCCACATATTGTATAGCCTATCAAGCATGACGGCTATTTTCTGAAGACTAACTAAATTCTGCACTAAAAAGATAACTTTTTAAGTGGTCTTGAAGCATAATTACCATGTTCTGTGTTAGCTTGTGTCTATATTTTTTTATTTAAATTTGCTCTAAAATGCTTTTTTCACTTTTATGTATATTTATGAGCTATAATAGTTTACTAAAACAGACTTTCTGTATTCCAAGTCTATATCTTTGCATTGTCCGTTAGTGTCCTTTTAATTTTTGACTAATATACAATAATTATGTAAAGTGCACTCTAATTTGTAAATGTGCACTGTAATCTGTAGACTAATTAACAAATTAAGCCTGCCCTGTTTTGCCTTGAGTGCATTGAATAACTATAACTACCTATTTTTTCAGATAACATATCTTAATAGTTTACAAAACTTATACTTTCTGTATTTCAGGTCTATACCTTTGCATTTTACCCGTGGTGGTGGTGCTGCGGTAGCGTTGTCGCCTCACAGTAAGATGCTGTCCGGTTCAATTCTCAGCTAGAGCGTCTTCTGCGTGGAGACATGCGTGAATGGGCATACCTTCGTTAAAGGTTGTGCATCAGGCCTGGCAAGCCAGTACATAAAAATCAACTGACAATTATTAGCAGACCGGAGTTCCGCTGTGGCGACCCCTAACCAGGAAAAGCCGAAAGACACACACACACACCTCTGCATTTTCTGTTAGTGTCTTTTTTAACTTTTTGACTAATGCACAATAATTATGTAAAATGTACTGTAACCTGTAAATTAATTAAGCCTGCCATGTTATACCTTGAGTATACGGAATAACTATTACTACCTATTATTTAATAACTTATTTTTTTTGTCATTTTACCCTTAACTAATGACTGAGTATTATTTTTATATTTTGAGAATTAGCCGAAATGTTTTATACTGAACACATAACTGAGTATGAATGCCATATTCTGAATTTTGACTGAAATTTACATTAGCGTATACTGAACATTTAAAATAGCTGTGTATATTCTGGAAACTAACTAAACTAATACTAAAAGGATATCTTTTGCCAGTGTTAATGGAACACAGATAAAAGCATAACGGAAACGGGTGCATGTTATATTCTGAAAATCAAACTATTATTGTCTGAACTAGTACTATTGTACAATTGTCTGAAAACACGAGAACATTTTGACAATGTTACCTGAACACAAATAAACTGAAATGTGTCATTGCTATATTCTGGAGACTAAACTATTAATATATTGTCAGTATTGCCTGAACATTGAAAAAACATAAAATGAAACTAATACTATTATATAACTGTATGAAAACATACATACTTGCTTTAACTCATACATTTTACCTTTAAACAAACATTGAAAAAATAAATGAAACACATAGACAGTAAATTTCTGCAACACAGCTCTTGCCAAATTTTACTCTACATTGTTTCAGTCAGTGATGAGGTAAAAGAAGGCCTGCTTTAATGTTTAAGTGTCCTTTTTTATAGGCAGGCCTTTTAAACCTCTTCTTTTCATTTCTTGTACAAGGCTGGGTAGCTAAAGTTCTTGATTGTATTTAATATCAGGTCCTTAAAATAGAATGTGCATCTTTGACAATTATAAACTGATAACATTGCTTATTGCCCTGACCTTATTTACATTTTTCTGCATGAAATAAATATTTACTGCTAATAAACTCTTGCAAGTCTGTAGGCAAACTGATAATTTTAAATGAAACTTAAAGTAGTAATGTAACACTGTGCATTTCTGTACTTATATAAAATCCGTTTTAACTGTTGAACTTTTTACATTTTGTCTCATGAGCCTTAGATATTAACATTCTGTTCTGTGAGTGAAACTTTGCCCACTGTCTCACCATAACCATTTCTTTAGCTGAAGTCATTTAACGTTTCAGTAGTACTGAATGCTGCAAGAATTTATATTACTGTCTACAATTCTTTTTTAATAAATAGTAAAACTGTAAATGCATTAAATGGATCTTTGCCATATAGCCCTATGGCATATAATACTGTCATTAATTCAGCTTGCTAGAATGGCTGTAATCTGAGCTGATGTGCTTGGCAAACTGCCATCTCCATACAAAACATATACAGTCTCAAACTGATTACATAATGTACTCTTTTTATACACAGGACCTGAATTTTTAACTGTGTTGTCACTTTTACAATGTAATATTGACTTTAAATTTTACATTTTGTAAACCAATAATGTTTGTTAGTTTGCATTTTGTAAACTAACAAACATTATTTTATCTCTGTCTATATTATGATAGTGTTTATGCACTGCAACACTTTAATACAAAGCTCTTAACTAATGACTGTTAAACAAAACAATAATACAAAAAAATCATTTGCCAAATCTGTAACTGTAACCCTTTATTCTGCGAATTAATTTGACTGTCAATTCTGATATACCTTACAAGACATAGAGTTCTACAGTTACCCTTTTTTCCTAACTGGCCACACCCAATATGTCTTTCTGAGCACTTTAGCTGTGTCAGCCCGTCTGGAATTTATTTTATTTTTAACCCATAAATCTGCATGTTTCTGTCATAACCAATTCTTTAAAATCTGTAAATTTGCACAAATCTTGTCACTGAAGTTTAATGACATGTTTATACCTAGTACAGAGCTGCTACACTTTAAACTGTTAGCGGCTGTGATCTTTGACCTTTTAAATTTTGACAAAACTGCATTTGTGTCTTTCAATAAAGATGTATGAGTAACTGAAGTTAACTTGTCTATAAACAATGAAATATTATTATTTTTTAACCTTCAATGATGTGATTAATGCTCTGATCTTTACAGATAGCTATGGAATGCATTCTTTTACTTAGCACTGAAGTGTGTTTTTCAGTTATACAGGAATTTACTTTATTAAAATCTGCACTCTGATTTCTCATCTCCCTTCAGTGCAAACAATGCACTTGATTCTGAAAATAAGAAACTAGATGAAGTAATGTGAACCTGAGACATTGTCTGCATGTTAGTTATGTTGACTGTGATGACATTTGTATGTTTAATACTGCAACATAATACTGTATTTTGAATTACATGTATTACATTTTAAACATTTGTATGTGAAACTATTCAATTGAAATTATTATGTCGAATCGCATGTGCTGAAGCATTTAATGTTTAAATTTGACTGTACTGACTTCTGACTCATTAGCTTGCTTCTGTGATTTAAACCTTTTGCGTTTAGACATATTTAACATTTTTGCACTAATAACCTTTAATTTTAAAAGAATTTTTTTAGACTTTTTACCCAGGTTTTAAAATTAAACCAAATATTTACTGATGTTTGAACTGTAGAAGTATTACTTGACATGTTTATATGAAAATGACTTTAACTGATTAATTTAAACTTTTTTGAGCTGGTCACTAAAAGGTGTATATAAAGTCTTACATAACTTTATGGTCCTGAAGAATATGAGCCATTGGCTGTAGCTTATTAAACTTTTCTTGCTTTTTTGCTGAGTGATGTTACACTGGAAACTTGAAAGTTTGTGGAGATAACTGTTAACTGGATAATGTCGATTATGTTTTGAAGGAACACTGCTTTGATTTAATACTGGTCTGCTGAAAGTTGTTTGAGGCTATTCTGAAGTAAACACTGGTGCTGTGCGCTTTAGTTAACAGCTGCATTTATTATATGTAGAGGTTGTCTGCTGTGTCTGTTTTCTACATGAAGGAGTGCTGTCTTAGTGAAAAGTCTTTCTGCAGCTGTTTCTGTTGAAGTTTTCTGATAAGGCTGATTTACTTTGTAGAGCACATGTAGTTGAACAAAACACTGCTATTCTGTAGATTTTTATAGAACACACATAGTGTTACCGAGTGTGGAAATGAACGATACCTTTACTGAAAGGGTGGTCTGTAGCACTGTTGATTACCTTTACTGGGGCCTTTCAGCTGGAAAAGCTTTGAAGTGCTGTTGAAATGTCTATAGTACTTTTGCTAGAGTGATTTGGAAGAATGGTCACTGTGAACTTAAGAAAATATATGCTGCACTAGAAACTGGATTTGAAAGGGTTACACACTACAACTGTTTCTGATTTTTTGCTTGTCCAGAGTAGATGCTGCTGGGTTGCAATAATTATACATCTCTCCCCAGACAGCAGGCCTGTTTGGGCACCATTGTAAACATTGATAAGACTGTACTGTACCATAATTAGCTGGAAACACTGTAATGAGACTGAGAACAAAAGTCTTTATCTATTAATTACCCAAAGTCATGCTGAACAGATGTCAGTCTCACCTTTATTGGCCAAGTCTTGTATACTTTTCAGAATGAATTCCCCTAACATTGTAGTTCATTCAATAAAGCTTTATTAGATGTTCACAATATCCGAATACTGTCTTCATAAACAGTGCTGATAAACAGTATTCAAAGTTACTGCATGTCATATTCTGATTGTCCTGAAAAACTAAACTAATATAGCCTTTATGTCCTTTCTTGTGTACTCAGGCTTGAGTGTCTGTAAACTTCTCTGAAATAACAGGGTGAATTAACTAACTAACCTTAACTGACTTCCCTAACTGTATCTGAAGTATATTTAATAATACCAAAACTCTGTGATGCTTTTCACACCCTCTTAGCCTTGGTTCCCTTGGTTTCTAGGCTTGGCCTTAATTTAACATTTTATTAAGGAGCATTCTGTAGCTAGCAAGATTGTATCTTTGAGAAAAGAACATCCTGTCTGCACACTTTATGCTTATCTTTCCTTTCTAATAAACTGTTGACCAGTAAGGTTATCCTCTCTTTCTGCTTAACTGTCTTTTATGCATTAATAAAAACACAGTTTCCATTTTACCCTTTAGCTTGTCTAATGTCTAATAGCTACTTTAAAATGGAAGTCCCCAATCTAACAGTGAGCTCTGAAACCGATGGATATTCTGCTTCTTATTCTTCTGGTAATAAAGACCTCAGAGAGGCTGTGCCAATGAATCCACGGGAAATACTGGACAGAAGGAAGGGAGTCTGACAGCTGGCTAGAAGAATCGAGAGTACACTGGAGATGAAGTAGGGAGATTAAAAGGAATAAAACCAGTAATGTGGACATTGACAAATGTGTGAATACAAAGCAATAATTATATTTATGAAAAGTGACAGAACAAGAGCAATCTGGAAATACTGGACTTTTTTGCACTTGTGGTGGACTATACAGCATATGCCCTACTTCATGCCAGTAATGTTTAGAAAAACACATGGGGAGGAGGAGGGAGAAAGTTACCTTTAAGTAAACAACATTTCTTCTTAATAGTACTGTTTTGTAGTGCATAATTCTTTTCGCATGCTAAAGAGTAAAGTTTTCTCAGTTACTTTTAAGTGTAATGTGAATACTACTGTAAACAGTTGCTCCTGTTTTGTCCCCTTTTTTAATTGCTCCCCTGCTCTCTTTCTCCTTTTGTTTTAAGAACTGTAGGCACTGCAGTGTAAAAAAAAAGTCTGGTTAAAAGAGCATGACAAAAGAAACATTAATGTGCTTTTTGTCATCCTTGTATGGGAGAAGGACTGGATTAAAGCCCTTACCTTGATCTAGTGACAAGTTTTAAAATAACTCAACTAAATGAAAAAGAATATTGAATCTTGTAAGGCTTTTTTTCTAGCAGGTAAATGTATGCTTAGTAGTAATTTTGTATCTGGTCCTCATGTCTCCATGGATAATAACAATTTGCTACAATCTGATACACGGAAATTGGCTAGAAAAAAAAAGAGAGAAATTGGCTAGGAGATAATGTTCTCTGAAAGTATTAATTTTTTCCACAGCTGGGAGAACTATAAAGTTAAGAAAAAAACAACCTGTATTTAGTAGAAGCACAGGCCGCATCATGCGTTTTGACATGAATAAACTTTCTTTTAGTTTAAAACAAGACAAGATAAAGGTGCTGAGAGTGTAAACCAACAAATTAAAGCCAGAAAAGCACCTCTGAGCCGAGATGAGTAGTAAACGCCACACAGTTCATTAGACCAAATGACAACACAAAGAAAATGACTGTTGCACAAAACGCTTTAACTGTATCACCACGTTTTTCGTTGTAATTTGAACTTCATCAGATGCACAAACAGTTCATCCAAAATGATTGCCCCTTAATATACCCAATTTAAAAATTAATTATCCAATCAAAACCATTGTATCATTTCCTAATAAATATTCAAAAGGAAAGGCTGCACAACTCATAAATATTCATGAACCCATATAAAACAAATACATAAACTTTACTTTATACAAAAATACAATGTAAATCTTGTAATGATTAAATATCTAATTAAATTCAGATTCTTAAATATATGGCCCGATGCTCACAATGTTTATATACCACACCTATTTAATAAAAACATTTAAAACCATTTCTAAAAAATTCATTAACTAATCCCTATAAAAACAGCATTCTTTTTCATAGACAATACCGCCATCTGGTGACCAAAAAACATAATGCATTGAGATTTTCATATTTCATTCTGAAAGAAAGCATTTTCACAAAATGATTATTATAAAATAATATAAAATAGAATAAAATCACCACAATATATTGATTAACTAAAACATCATAAAAACTCTCTAACCTACCCTACACTGTGTATTAAAAAAAAAAAAACCTAATCTAAATAGAAATGTATATAGGTTCATAGGTAGGTACTAGGCTATTGGCCCTAGGACCTATATAAGCCTAGCCAAAAATGTACCCTGGCTTTCTCCACCTAAGAAAATTATTTTCCTGTGTCCCTGTCGAGCAGAGCCACAGAAGTGATCCCTGGGGTGAATTTCCTATTTCCCATCCAATTATCAAGATTTTTCTTGAAGAGTGCTAATGAGGAGCTCTGTTTGACATAGATAGGTAGTCTGTTCCAGAGTATGGGAAGTCTCTGGGACAAAACTCTATCCCTTCAGCATGTTCTGTTTATTGTGGTGACAAGGTTTAGGTCACAAGAGCGTGTAGCTCGGAGGGATTGGGATTTCTTTAAGTGGAGCATGTCCAACAGCTCTGGGTTTGACATGGCTTTGTATGTTAGGCAGAGATTGCCTCTGAGTAGGCGATATGTGACGGAGTAAAGCTGGAGTTTTTTGAGACGGTCTGCATAGGGCATCTGCTTGAGGCCAGTAATCCTCTTTGTGATGTATTTCTGTGACCTTTCCAGTTGTTGTAGATGCCTTGTGAGGTACATATCAAAAGGGGCGTTGTACTCTATAATGGGTCTAATGAGTGATGAGTAGAGGGGAACAATGACCTCTTTTTTTCTGGATGAGAAACTTGTGATGAGGTGAGCCACATAGAAGGATTTCCTGACCACTGTGGTGATGTGATTATCAAAGGAGAGACTACTGTCCACCTGTGTCCCAAGGTCTCATCACATTTTTGGCGTTAAGTGGACTACCAGCTATGTGGTAGTTCATGGGTATAGAGTTTTTACCAAAGGGGATGGCAATACACTTTTTGGCATTGAGCTTCAGGCTATGGCTTTGAAACCAGGCATCTGTCTCAGTGAGGCCCTTTTGTAGTATGTCCACATTGTTATGAGTTTTGATTATGGCTCCTAGTTTGCAGTCATCTGCAAACTTTGTTAGCCAAAGACCTTCTGTGTTAGCCTGTACTTCAGAGAAGTAGGTATCAAACAGGAGAGGACCAAGGCCTGAACCCTGTGGTACTCCACTTGTCACTGGTCTGAAGTCGGATTTGGAGTCTGCTACTTTAACAGTATGGGTTCTGTCCATGAGCCAGTTGGGAACCCATCTTGTGACATAGGGATTTATACCTAGTTTAGTGAGCTTATCTATAATTCCAGAGTGAGGGATGGTGTCGAAAGCCTTGGCGAGATCTAGATAAGCTGTGTGAACCACCTTACCCTCATCTATGGCTTTGGTGACTGTTTCAAAGAAGTCAGTCAGGTTTAGGAGACATGATTTGCCTTTTACAAATCTGAACTGGGTAGGGTCCAGAGTTTGGAGATTACCATTGTCTTTGTTTATGAGTTCCATGATGATACGTTCCATGGCCTTGCAGACCAGGCTCATCAGGCTAATGGGGTGGTAGTTCCCAGGGTCCGTCGTGGCTCCACCTTTGTGGAGTGGGATAACCATCACGGTGCACCATTCAGTGGGCACAAAGCCTGAGGTAAGGCTATGATTGAACATGGTACTTAGGTAGGGTGCCAGTTCATTCTGTAGTTCATGTAGAACACAGCCTGGAATATTGTCAGGTCCCATGGATGCTGTGTTCTTGGCTTTGGAGAGTGTGTTTTTTTACCTGTGCAACCGTGATTACAGAAACTTTGCATTCTTTCGGTATAGAGATGGGCCCTCTATGGGGTGAGAGGGGGGGTAAAGTTAGCACTGAACTTATCTGCAAGGATGTTGGCAATATCAGTTGGTTCTATATATTTAGTGCCATTGTGCTGTAACTCAGAGCAGATCTGAGTGTTCCCATTTAGATTCTTGACATAGCTATAGAATGCTTTGTGGTTGTCTTTAGAGTCAGTGGCAATTTTGTTTTCGTAACTAGCTTTGGAGGATTTTATGAGGGATCTCAGCTTCTTACTGAGGTTGACCAGGGAGTTGCTCCAGTCATGGGATTTTACTCTTTTTTGCAACAGTTTCTTTCTTCTGTTGTAGAGTTTGTTTATGGCAGAGGACCACCAGATTGGCTTCCTTTTTTTGGAGGATAGCATCTTGGTTCTATTAGGGATAGCATGATCCATGCATTCGAGTAAGTGCTTATAAAGTGCATTTGTGTAGGATTCAGCAGTTGTACCTCTATTGTCCATCTGCATGGGTGTCATGAAGTTTGCCACTTCTGTCTTAAGAAGTGTGAAGTTGGTTTTGGAGAAATTTTTTATGGTGGTTTCCCTAATTGGGGGTGAGGGCGGGATGTCGATGTCTAGGGTGATTAGCTTGTGGTCGGATCTGACCAACGAGGAACTGACCTCTGGTGTGGAACACTGGTTGTCCATGTCACATCATGCGTTTTGACATGAATAAACTTTCTTTTAGTTTAGCTCAAGTCTGTGAGTGTGGCTGCCAGGGACATTTGCCCCTATTAGGAGGGTAAAATGTCAATAGTTGAAGAAGTTGTTAGTATTAAGTTAATAGGTTTAGGGGCTATTGGATTGTGTTTGTTTGTTTTTATCCCGGTATAAGGGCTTTCAATAACACTATAAATTTTGTAGGATGTGACTTGGGCTGACATAGATATGACAAGAAACAACTGTATAAAAGTTTAATCTGCCAAACAGTGTATGCATGTAACACAAAAGATGAAACTAGACATTTAACAAAAAAAGTGTCATACATAACAGTTGGGAATAACTAAGCAATAATGCACAACAGCTTGTGAGTACTGTGTAACTAGCATCCACCCAGGGGTGTTGTGGACAGCCTCTACATTCCTTGAAGGGTGTTAAATGCACATTAACACACACCCTGGAGGACATTATTGTGCTTAGAGAATGGGCTGTGTAAAACTGTTGTGTTTTACTTGTTTTTTAAGTGTTATACTATTCTTTTTATATATTTTTGATGTACAATAGCTCCTTCACTTAATGTTTCAGAGTTGGTGTACTACATGTTAACGGTGTTGGAGAAAGCATTTAGGTACATAGGATCATAGGAAGTTACTAGGCTATTGGCCCTGAGGCCCTTACAAGCCTAGTCAAGAATTTAGCCCATGTTCCAACAAGTCAGCACCCTATGCCACTTGTCCAGCAGGGACATAGATGGAATCCCAGGGGTGTATTTTCTGTTTCTCATCCAGTTATCCAGGTTGCTCTTAAAAAGGTTTAATGGGGTACTCTGCTTTACATTGAGACGTCTTATAAGGGAAGAATACAGGGATATTATGACCACCTTGTCCATTCACATCCAAAATATAACACTTTAAAAATATCCAGACATTTACTTTATTTTTTGGTCCCTTACTCCAAAAATGTTTGGTCTGTTGTCAGTCATTGGAGACTGAAGTTAATAAATCATAGCATACATTTCAGTTTCAGACTTTTACTTCCCTCAGAAAATTCATACCAACACAAATCCTTTTACTGAAGCAAGTTGCAATTTTATAACTGCAGAAATTACAATCTGTTCCTATTTTGAGCCTCTGGTCCCTCTTTATTTTATGCATTAGCCAGATTTCTTCAGTGTAAAGGTCCAGAGTATAGAAACCTCTTTTCTGTGGCTCTCACTCAGTCTCTCACGCACACCTTTATTTCAGAAATTATATGCTAACACAAATCCTAATATTCTTATTAAATAAGTTTCTAGTTTGAGCCTTTGTGTCACATTTACTTTAGGATTATCCAGACATTCTGAAGTAAGAATTAACAGAGCATACATTTCAGCTGCCCAGATTTCTGCAGAATGTCTACATTTTGGGCTCGTATGTTTGGTCCCATCCTCATACAATATGTAGTTTTTTGGCAAATCAATGAGGACTGAAGTTATTCACATAATGACAGACCTTTACGTTTCAGACTTAATATGCTTCAGTTAATACCTGGTAATGAAAACCTCTTGTTCTAGCAACTTTCAAAGTTTTTGAGAGCAATATTTCAAATCTGTCCTTATTTTTGTGGGTTTGTTGCTCCTTACTTGAGGCTCGGTCCAGATTTCTTGTGCCGAAAGGTTAAGAGGTATGGTCAAGAGGAGCCCAAACCTCTTAACTGACACTGCTGCTGCCAGGGATTGCTGTGACTCTTCTCTGTCTCAGTTACACACACACACACACACACACACACACACACACACACACACACACACACACACACACACACACACACACACACACTCTGTTTTGCTTTCATGCACACATTCACTTACACATGCAGACAGAAACATAAACATACACACACACTTTTTCTTGTTTCATTTATTTTACACTTGCTAAAAAGCAAAAGCACTGCTTAGTGTAAGATAACGGCATGATCGATCTCTCACTTTCTCACATGCATAAACTCTCACACAGACGTAAAGACATTCACACTTGTTTTTTTAATGTTCTTTTCCTTATCATTTCACACTCACTACACAGCAAAATTGCTGCTTAGCAAACGTAAAATAATGGTAGCCATTATGTTGTTTCAGTCCGAGCTCCATAGCAGCTTGCTATGTTGCCGTGAAATGGTGGACTCATTTTTCAGTGGGCAATGCTTCCACATTAATACCCTTCTGGCACGGCCAGCCTTAGGCATAGGCAAACTAGGTGACCACCTAGGGTGCCGTAAAAGCCAGCCTCTTAAAGGGCGCAATTTTTACTTATGAGTGTATTTATTTTAATTAAGAAAGTGTGCGCTCTTCTCTGCGCCCTGTTAAAGTGTAACCAGAAGCCGGAACCATGGGGGAGGGGGGTGAGCACCCTCCCACATACAGCAGCAGGTTGGCCAGGACAGTTTAAAAAAAAAAAAAAAAAAAAAAAACTTTACTTCGAAGTACGAGAGTCTGCTGTAAGGAGGGACATGAATGTGCATGCGTGTTTACTCTGCGGAAGCAAACTGCTGTAGTGTGACTCCACTGTGTTTTTCCAGCCAGAGTGGGATACTGAAGTTACCTTACAAAAAACTTTCGAAGTGGTGGTCATTGTCATTTTAATGTCACATTCTACATTATATGGGAGTGCTCCAAGCAGTACTTGGGAAAGTTAAGGCTGGCCCAAGCAGTAATCAGGAAAGTTAGGGTTACTGAGTCAGGCAGATGCAGTTATTGCTAGGCTAAGTTACTGTCAGTAGCCCAGATCCAGCAGCTACGGAGTACAGAATGTTGTTCCTTTATAAATAAAAAGCATGTTTACAACTTAAATGCATTGTGCGTGTTGATTCGGTAGCTGTGAAATGCCTTTACATTATCTCAAAACTTTAGTCTGCACATTCTGCATCTGGCAACTTGTGGAGAAAAGGGGGTTGATTACACAATGGCGATAGTTACATTTGCATAGTTGTTTTACTTTTGAAAACACATGCCAAGCCCAATTCACATTCTCCTATCTTGTCAATTTTCCAAATTAATAACAATATTTAAAAAGTGTTCTTAATGTGTGGCTCTTGTCCTTGATTGTTTTATGGTTTTGGATCCGATTCTGGAAGTAAGACATTAAGAGCTATCATACTGACCCCGAAAAACAAGCTGTGCCGAGAGGTAATAAATGCTGTTACATGTTTATGAGTCTGTATATTGCTTGGGGAATGCATATTTGATTAGTTGGTGTGTAAATGATGCATATGATAACTTAGTTGGAGCTGTTAGCACAGCTCCAGAATGAACATGACATGCAAAGTGATGAGAATTTTACCAAATGCTGTAAAGACTATCACCGGGTGCCTTTTCGGAATTAATTTTTCACTCACTTGTAGATGCTTTACTAATGTTTTACAGAACCAAAGGCATGTTAGTAAGCAATTGTATAGCATTAATTTGGATCAGTTATGGAGAAGGAGCTGCTTAAAACAAAGGCAAACAATGTCTTGTAAGTTATTGTTTTTATGCACTTAAAACAGAAACAGTACATTGCAGTGATCATATTTTTATTAATTGTATTTTCCCTTGTAAGATACAGCGAATTGCAAAAGTTATGTTTGCAGTATGTTGACCTGATGAACATTTTTGCAACCTGTTGAAGTAGGAACTGTTGTACCTCTCAACTGTACAGATTTTCGCAGAATGTCCAAAGCTTTGCCTCATATTTTTGGTCTGCTCCTCAAAAAACAATTGTTTTTCTGGCAAATCATTGAGGACTGAAGTCAGGAAATAATGACAGAGGTTTGAGTTACAGACTTCATACTATTCAGAAAATTCATGCTAATGCAAAATCTGTTATTCTATCAACTTTCTAAGTTTGTAAGATCAATATTTATAAATCGTCCCTATTTCGGGGCTTTGTCCCCTCATTATATATGGCTTTGTCCAGATTTCTTGGCCTTAGAGGTTGAGAGGTTTGCATGGAGTTTGGTACTGCACCTTATCCCAGACAACTGTTGCACTGTACTTTTTTCTTATGTAGAGATGAAATACTTTTGCTTACCAAAATTTTTAGAGCTGTAACCTGCCCCATATGACATGATAGGAGGCATCCCTTGGAAACAGAGCATTTACTTGTTTTATTTTTTGACAGAGCATGATTCTGTGGTATCTAGACATCACAACATTAGTTACAGGCTGCCTGTATTTCCAGGCTAACTGCAGCCACAGGAGATCTATGCTCCCTGTAAAGATGTACTGCCAACTAGATATTGTAGATGACCTACTTTAATCCAAGGCTGACTGTATAAAGTGTTGTAGTATTGGAGCCACTGCGTAAATGTCTTCACATCTGCATAAAAACAATATTTTTATAACCTAAATGCTTTGCTGTTGTATAATGAGGCCTGGCTAGTGCCCCACATGTAGTCATTCAGCGAGTGTGAACACAAAGAAAAGAAGCAAAATTACCAGACAGACTTTGTGCTTCACAGAATAAACTATGACTTCATAGAGATGTGAAGAGCTAAAATGTGTTGGTGTTAATGGCAGTCAGCCTGGTGAGATGCAGGAACATATCCATTTTTCAGTCTGGTGACATTTAAGTTTTTTTTTTTAAGTACTTTCCATGTTTTTCTGTTTTTAGTGCTAGAGGAATGGATTTCTACATTTTTGAAATTTTGTTCGAGTATATGGAGTCTCCTACAGAATTTAAGATTTCTTTATGGCGAGCAGAGATTTGTCTTGTAAGGGAAAAGACTTGTATGATATTTTTATGGCAGGACAGTTGTCTGGCTTGTGCAATATTTTGTGTACGTCAGTAAACCGTGATAAAGATAGGTCGTTGAATAGTTCTAGCTGGATAAGTTCTCTGAGTGCTAGACAGTTATGTGACTGACAGTAATAGTTTATTTAGGTGTTTTATAGAAAACACTAAAAATTTTAAAGCAATGGCAACATGCCATCATCCCACACCATCAAAGCAATTTCAGAAAGTTATGTTTGTAATGCTTGCTTGAAACCACTCAAATGAGCATTTTCAAAGTCACAAAGGTAGCAAGCTCCAGAAGTAAGGGGCTTAATAGTAGAAAATAAGACCTAATGTTTCAGTGTTGACTTATAAAGTAGGGTGTAATGTACAGTGTGTGTGTGTGTGTGTGTGTGTGTGTGTGTGTGTGTGTGTGTGTGTGTGTGTGTGTGTGTGTGTGTGTGTGTGTGGTTAAAATGTTCTGAAGTGAGTAGTTTGTCATTAATGGGTTATACATTTTGTTCCATTGCTTACTGGAAAAATGTTCAAAACTATAAATGTAAAACACACTAATAAGTGGTGCTGTGTTATACAAGGAATATAATTTAATACAATCAGGAAGGTGACTCAAAGAACACATACATGTATGCATGGCCATAAAAATGTGCCCAAGGGACCTATGGTTTGAAAATAGCCCTCTCCACTGATCATGTGCATTTTATTTGAATGTGGGTTTTATGCTGTTTCAATGAATGTGAGTTTCAGTGGCAGAGAAGTTTACTGCTCATGCTGAGTCTTTTTGTTGTGAGACTGTATTGTTTAGCAAATGGCTATCGGTGTTTGCGCATTTTATTTCAATATCTGTAATCATTGCAGAAGTAAATAAGAAAACAGTATTCACACTGATAGGTTTGAACAGTGTTCATGGTAACTGGGGAGAAATAGCCAATTAATGGAACACTGGTAGGGCTGGGGAGGAGACTGCTCAACTCAGGGGGGGGCACAATCTATTTCACTGCCTAGGGCCCCATTTGACTATAATCTGGCTATGCTAATAATTTAAAGTATGAGAATAGTTTACATGGCCCCTTTAAATCCCGAAAAAATACTCACTGGTGGCAGCGTCTCCTCCTTTAAGGAGGACCATAAGTGCTTCAAATGCACGCATGCTGGCATGAGTAGTGGATTGTGAAAATTTACTGTTTTCAGAAGTGTGTCTAGGTCCATAAAGGTTTGGGAACCACTGCTCTACACCAACTAGCAGACTGCTGACAGAAATGAGTTTGAGTTTCAGTGTATTTTCAGGGTATTAAGAGATTCAGTGCATTTTCAAAGGATTATGAGTTTTAGTTCATTTTCATGAAATTGTGAGCTTCAAATGAAGAAAGTTTACTGCTTCTCATGCTAAGTCAGTTTTCAGTGTAAAACTGTTTTGTTTATCAAATGATACACTGTGCCGCAGAATTTGAAAGCAGTGATAGTAGCATAATTGTCTTTGATGCAGAAGGGTATGTATTCTGCTCCCACACCATGTAGATGGAGTATTGATATTGCAGTGCCCATTTGATTACTGATTATTTGGTGCACTATAAGTGTGGATAAGGGTTCTACACTCCTAAGTATGTCATCCTTTGTATGAGATGCCTAGCAACTATGAACTTGTCAGTTTTAGTCATTTCCTATTGCAATATTACCAGTTTACCAATTTTGTAATGTAATATAGGCAATTAATTCTTCAAGGGCAACATACACTGAATTTGTAGATGAAACATTAAGATGTAAAGTTGTTTGCCAATCGCAATCTCTTCATTAGTTACAGATTTCTTTAATGTGGAATTGTTCAGATGATTTCTCTTTTGCAGAGATTGTTTGTATTGAGTGATATTGGTGGATTGTAATGACAGACGTCTGAGTGGCCTTTTATGGCTGAAATTTTCTGAAATGGGTAGTTTTGTCATTATTGGTTTATACATTTTTTTTCTTTGCTTATTAAAAGAATGCTTAAAACTACAAAATTAAAATATTCTAACAAGTGGTGCTGTATTACATAGGGAATATACTTTAATGCAATTTAATGCAATCAGGAAGTTGAATCAAAGAACAAATACATGTATGCATGGCTGTAAAAATGTGTGCAAGGAGTCTGATTTGAAAACAGCGCAAATGTAAACTTAATTCTCCACTGACCAGATGCATTTTCTATAAATATGGGTTTTCATGCAGTTTCAGTGGAAGATAATTTTACCATTCGTGCTAAATCTGTTTTCATTGTGAGATTGTATTGTTTAGCAAATGGCTATCTGTGTTTGTGCTATTCTATCTTAAGCTTCTGTACACAGGGAGGAGAGAGGTTGCTATTCTACTTTCACTGAGCTGTAAGGCTTGCTCGCCTACCCCAGAGTAAATTAAAATGTTTAGATTAACCTAAGCAACCCTGTGACCCAAAGCACATGGACTTCTATTTTCTGAAGACATGACATTTATAGTAAAGTATGTGTGAAGGAGAAACAGATTAAAGCAGGTTTATTTAAGGAAATTTCCACCTTCACTTGCAGTTTAAACTACATTACAAGGTATCCTTTCTTGTATGCATTTAAATAATTAAAAGAAATGACAGCACTGGCTTTCTTGGGGAGTGAATGACTGGAGTGGCTTTTTTGGGGAGTGACCTACCTGTGGGCGTGGCTCGTAGGGGTGTTTCATGAGTATGGTGTGGGTGGGGCTTAAGGGGCACCTGAGCAATACTTCGCCTAGGGCGCCATATCAGCTAAGGCCGGCCCTGCCTTCTGGACAACCATTGTTCTCCAATCAGGATGCAGTCTTTTGATCTCCCATTCTCTACTAACTTTTTAATGCAATGATGCTTTCTGTAATGTCTTCAACTGTCAGTGATTTCACAGATAAATACAAAAAAGATAGAGTAGTGAACTATATTTAAAAATGTAGAGTGCAAATAGCTGTGCTACAGGAAATACACTTGGAAAGAACCGAACACATGAATTTGATAAAGAACAGTTTTCAAGGATGGATATTGAGTGGAATGCCTGGGACGAAGGATAAGAGGAGTACTTGTATTAATTGCAAGAGGAGCTATAATACTAATAGAAGAGGATTAAAAAAAGATAATAATGGTAGATTTATAGTGGACTACTGACAAGGGAGGAAGATTACACTGGCATATATTTATACTCCAACTAAAACTGCTATAATGGAGCTTAAGAAAATTCTGGGAGAAATAAGCATATTTCAGCAAAGAATACTACTTATAGGTGGGGACTAGAATTTAATTTGCGGCAGTGGAGATGTTTCCTGTGGGCCCAAAAGGGAAAGTATAACCAAAGAGGGTGAACTTTGGAAGAAATTTATGAAAATATTTGACATGGAAGATATGAAATAAGTAATAGGAATTTTGTACTGAATTTACATATTATTCCTCCTGTGCTAGGCTAGACAGACTTTACATTTCACAGAAACATGTGCATTTAATTGAAGGTCTTGATATGCACCTAATAACTATTTCAGATCATGCACCAATAATACCTAAAATAAAAACACAGAGTAATAAAATAAAAATGAGACACTGGTGCTTTCCCACCTATCTGTTGAAAAGAGAAATTTAAGGAATGTGTAGCGGAAATTATTCAGGAACTTCTTCTGAAAATATAACTTGGGAGTAGGATAAAATTAAAATGGAGATTAAAAATAGGGTGGAAATAAAAGAAGGACATAGGTAAGAAGTAACAAGAATTAATTAGGGGGACTGACAAATGTTTAAGTATTGCACAGTAGGGGGAATCTCACAGAACAACAAGAGGAGCAACTGCAGAATGCTAAACAGAAAATAAGGGATTATCTTGATAATATGCATGAGTTCAGAAAGATTTCTGTTAAACTGTTTTTGATAATAACTGTAGAGCACAACAACTTTTAGCACAATGACTCAGACAACAGAAAGTAGAAAGGGATGCCACCAAGCCTAAGGAGCATACAACAAAAGTAACAAGAGATCTGTTAGAGGTATTAGAAATATTTCAGAAATTCTGTGACAGTCTGTACAAAGCAGACACATCTGAAAATCAAGCAAAAGTACACATGGAAATGTTTCTGGAAGAACTATACAGGATAGGAGGAAATGACATAAAAAAGTTGTGATGCATAACCACTGTACTGGAAAGTCCCCTGGAATAGATGGTATTATGGTGGAAGTTTGGAAACTAGGAGGGAAAACTGATAAAAATCTTGAAGGTTTTTGTTGAACACTGTTTTAAGAGGAGAAGTACCAACATCCTGGAAGGAAGTGGTGGTAGCTGTAATACTTAAAAAGATGGTAAAGATCTATCAGATCAACTTCATACAGGCCCATTTCAATAATAGGCCACGACTGTAAACTGTTTATGTCTATTATGGCTAAAAGAATAGCAAAAGTGATGCCAAAATAGATACGGATCACTGTGATTTTCTGGAGGGGAGGCAAACATTTGACAACATTAACAGAACACTGATGATCCAGAGGGAAGTAGAGTATAAGAAAATACCACTGTTGTTGGTGGGTCTTAATGCAAATAAATTATTTGACAGAGTAAGCTGGGACTTCATGAGCA
>NC_056734.1:1010285591-1010336807 GCF_019279795.1 Protopterus annectens | reverse complement strand
ATCTCTGATAATGTAGCCCAGGCTGGTATGACCCTGACACTGAGTAGCATTCTGCCCTCACGAAGAATACCACTGTATAAAGAAAAATTATTAATTTTAACAATTGGCTAATTTTCTGGTGTCATTCAAAGGGGATCTAGTATCTGTCCTCCTGGGATGACATGCTCGCCAAGCCCACGCTGCTTCGTTAGAGACTGCTTGCACCTGTCGCCCTTAGGCTTTCAAATACTGGCCAAGGCTCTTGCCACTCCCATAGTGCCTTTTTTAGGCAAGGCTCAAAAGACAAAACCCACTGCCGTAAATAGCACAAGTAAGAAAAAACTGAGGGTAGTGCTATGCAGTGCCAGAAATCTTGAACTTCAAAATGCACACTCCTCAGTATGGAGAAAATCATAATGTGTAGTAACAGAAACCTGGTTTGAGGCTGCAGAGAGCACCCCCCCGCACTACCAGGCTACAACTCATACCATACATTTTGGCCACAGAACCCGGACCGAAATACAAAAGGTGTGGCAGTGTCCATATTCATAAAGGATGCCCACACCTGCAGGTTAGTGGCACAGCACGATTCTTCAGAGATCATCCACGTGCAGCTAACAATGGGCAAAACTGCAATTCAAATTGTTGCTTGCTACAGATCACCCTCCATGTCCCAGGACCCCCATTCTGCATTTCTGGAAATGCTGGGAAACAAAGGTCCTACCAAACACCCTAATATTGGGTGATTTCAATTGCAAAAACATTAACGCGGAGAAGTACTCGTAGTAACTCCCTTACCCAACATTTCCTTGAATTTATAAACTCAAATGCCATGGATCAACTGATACACTCCCAGAGGTGACAACATATTGGAGCTGGTCATCACCAACATGGGCAACCAGTGTTCCACACTGGAGGTCAACCCCTTGCTGGCTAGATCTAACCAAAAACCAATCACTTTTTGGATATCGGCATTCGCCCCCACCCCTCGGACAAAGAAACCACAGTGAAAAACTTTTTAAAAGCAAACTTCATGTTACTTAAGCCCGAGGTGGGCACCTATAAGAATGCATGGATCATGCTATCCCAAGCAAAACCAAGACTCGCTCCTCCAAGGAAAGGAAACCAGTCTGGTTGACCCCTGCCATAAACAAGCTATACAATAGGAGGAAAACTAGTACAGAAGAGTAAAATCCTAAGAAGGGAAGACATCCCTGATCACTATCAGCAAGAAACTACAATCCCTCAAAATCATCCAAGGTGAGCTTCGAAAGGAAAATTGCCAAGGACTCCAAAGATGACCACAAGGCATTCTTTAGCTGTGTCAAGAATCCTAAGTGGCAATGCTGAGATCTGCTCTTGAGTTGGTGCAGAATGGCACAAAATACATTGAACCGACTGGTATCGCCAACATCCTGGCAGACAGGTTCAGTGCAAACTTCACCCCCTCTCGGCCCCAGAAGGGCCCATAACCATACTAGACGAATGTAGAGGCCCTGAATTCAGACACTTGGGTTAAAACGGCCCAATCCAATGCCAAAAACACAGCATCAATGGAACTGGACGGTGTCCCAGGCTCCGTCCTACACTTGCTCTAAGACTAACCCCCTCACCTAAAACACACTGTTCAAGCTCAGCCTCTCCACAGGCTACTTACCCATAGAGTGGCGCACAGCAACATTTCTTTTCCACAAAGGTGGAGCCACAGCAGACCCTGGGATCTATCGCCCTATAAGCCTGACTTGCTTGGTCTGCAAGGCTATGGAGCGCATCATCATGGAACTCTTTAACGGAGACATTGGGAGCCTCCAAGCACTGGACCCTACCCAGTTCGGCTTGAAGGGCAGATCATGTCTCCTAAACCTGGTGGACTTTGAGACTGTTACCAAGGCTAAATGTATCTAAAACCTACCTGGACCTTGCAAAGGCCTTTGACACCATTCCCCATTTTGGTGTTGTAGACAAGCTCACCAGCCTGAACATAAACCCCTATGTCACAGGATGGGCTGCCAAACTGGCTCACTGACAGAACCCACATGGTGAGAGTTGCGGGAACTAGGTCAGACTCTAAACCAGTTAGAAGTGGCGTTCCCCAGAGCCCAGTCCTAGGACCCCTCCTGTTGGCATATATTTCTCAGAGGTACAGGCAAGCACAGGAGGACTATGGCTGACCAAGTTCGCAGACTGGAAACTAGGGACTGTAACTTGACTGTCCGGCTGACAGACATCCTCCAAAAGGGTCTCACTGAGACGGATACCTGGTGTCAAAATCATGGCCTCAAGCTAAATGCCTAAAAGTGCATAATCATCCCCTTTGGGAAAAACAAAGTACTCTCAAACTACCCTAAATGGTAGTCCCCTAAATGCGGAAAACGTAATAAGGTATCTGGGGACCCAAGTAGATGGTAATCTCCTTTGATGATCACATTGCCAAAGTGGTTAAATCCTTTGTGGCCCACCTAATCACAAAAGGGTTCGCATCCAGATCAAGAGGTCATTGCGCCCCTCTGTCACTCATCAGACCCATCATAGAGTACAAATGCCCCGGATGTACCTTACAAGACACCTGCAACAGCTGAAAAGACCACGGAAATCCTCACCAAGAGGATCACTGGGCTCAGACACATGCCCTATGTAGCTTGACTAAAACTCAAGCTGTACTCCGGTTGCATACCGCCTACTCAGAGGTGATCTTTGCCTGAAGTACAAGGCTATGTCCAACCCAGAATTGATAGACGTGCTCCACCTAAAGAAAACCTTATCCCCTCGAGCCACACGCTCTAGGGATCTAAACCTCACCACAACAATAAATAGGGTGCGCTGGAGGGATAGATTCCTGTCCCAGTCTACATTAGGCAGAGCTCCTCACTAACGCTCTTTTAAGAGAAACCTTGACGAGTGGATGGGAATCAAAGTTTACCGCGGGGATCACTTCATTGGCTCTGCTGGACAGAGGCACAGGGAACTAAGGGGGAGGCCAAAGCCAACACCTTCTGGCTAGGCTTATAAATGCCTTCAGGCAGATAGCCTAGTACCTACCTATGAACCTATATCTCCATAGCTGCAACTTGGTCTACCCCTTATACCTTTATCATTCAGCACAAATTGGATTTGGTCTCCAGTGGGAAAGCTTCCTTTGGCTCAGTGGTACTGAGGAACGTTCTTTCCTAAGGGCCTTCCAGGACATAAAGTTGCTAGGGTCTCTTGTCCCATCTGTAAGGAATAAGTGAAGATTAACAATATCTGATAAAGAAGTTGTGTTCTTACTATAGCGTTCCACTTGTGCATCCATTGTGCAAGCTTTGTCCTTTTTCACAGGGACAGAGTAACCCTGCAAGGTAACCTTTCCTTTTTGCCCAAGGTGGTATTGGAGGTCTCTGTAAACCAAGCTATTACCTTCTGTTTTCAGCCCACAGAACCTTGATGCTATATAGGTTTGTAGGCGGTTGTAAGGCTACTAGGCTAATAGCTTAAGAACCCTTAAATCTAGTTGGTGTATCTGATTTGCCCAGTATATGCCCCCCTGGAGCCTAGGTTTGCCTCTACCAGATCAGTATGATTCTGCTTGATGGTTTTAATTTTTGCTTAATATATTTGCTATATGTATCTTTTGTAGCACAAGGTTGAGAAGAGGGGAATTACGAGAGATGGAAAGTAGGAAATAGAAACTTTAAGTGTGGGATATGGATAGGGAAGAAGCAAATGGGAGACGTTAGGGGACTATGTAGTGATAGTGTAATATATATATAAGTGGCAAGAATAGTAATGCAGCTTGTGAGTAAAAGAGGCAAGAAGTTGTATAAAGTGTAGCAAGTTGTAGCACTGTTACAGTTAACAAATGTTGGAGCTGTTCAATTAACCTGGTGTATAACATAAGCGGAGCTGTGTTTTTAAGATTGTATGAAGAATTTGAGGGGTGAGTCTGTCCTTAAATATGTGGGTATAGTGTTCCATATTTTAGCTATGGAGTGAATACAGAAAATATCTTGCAGAGAGTTGAACTTGGTTGTTTGATCACATGGATTTAGGGGAGTGATTTTGTTTGTATAGAATTTAAGGCCTGGTAGGTGGCTGGGTAAAGATTGATTTTTTTGTGTGGTCAGTAGCTGGATACATTAGGTAGTTCTAATATCTGTTTTTATTGCAACTTTTCTCAAAGTTTTGAATAAGTGAGATTTGAAGACTAGTGCAGATAGGGGCTTCATAAAGAAGAGAAAGCAGAAGATAACTATTTTCAAGGGTGTATTTCTAAGCTGGGCTTTTTTTTTTCTTTTCTTTTCTTTATGGTATATGTAGATCAAATTTAAAGTTTTTTTGGTCATGCCTATAGTTTTATATTACTTCTGTAGTGGTACTATTGAGGGAGTGTATTAAAGTTGTTTCATTAGACAGGTTTAGGATAGAAAAAGTTGGGTTTTCTTTGGGTTTAGCAGGAGTTGGAAGTTTTGTAACCACGTTTCTGTGGCAGGGGTTCTTGTGTAATTTGGTTGAGGTGTATATGGTTGTTAGAAGTTCATGTAAATGTTGGGTCCTTGGCGTACTGTATGAGAAGCATTTTGTGCAAATGTGAAGAGAATTTGTACGGCTTTTAGAGGAGGGGGACCAATGACTGATCCTTATGGGATGCCATTGTTGATGAGGAGAAAAGGTGAGAGTATTGATTGATGCCAATCAGTGAGATTACTCTTGAACCAGTTTAGGGTGTTTTGGTGTTGAACTTGAGACTATTTCCTGTAGTAGTAGTTTAGTATGGGTGACCATAATGAAGACTTTTGCTAAGTCAAGGAATTGGGCAGACAAAAGTTGATGGCTATCTCTGGCTTTGTTCACAGTATCTCTGGAAGCTATAATAACTGCATTTGTGTTATGGGAGGGTCAAAAAACATGCTGGGTTTAAATTTTTCTTGGTTGAAGTATTGAAGGAGTTTGTGGATGCATTTTTCTAAGATTATAGAAAGGAGAAGTAAGATGGCCATTTGTTGTTAATGTAGTCTGTAGAAGTGTTGCCTTTATGAAGGGGAATTTGATTTCCCCCACCCCAGATTTTGGGGACCTAGTTTTCCTGTATCAATCTTCGAGTATGGAAATGAGGTAACATGCTACTTGTAGTGGGGAAGATTATCTGCAGAAGCAGAGCAGGTTTTTAGTTGTTTTTTGTATACACTGTAAACACGTGAAGTGTAAATGAGGTAATAGTTTGTGATCTGCAGTACTAGGACGAAATTATGTAATAGATGCTGTGCTGTCTACAAAGTAGGTATTGGGTTGTGTAGTAGTGTGAGTAGGTGTACTATTTTGGACGTGGATTTGGGATTTTATTTTTGCCGTGGTTGTGGTATCTTGATGGTGGACCAGAATTTCTTGGGATTGGCCTTGCAATTATTTTGGGGTTTGCTATAGTATGTGTTATTTTTCAGGTATTCTATCCTTTTTGGCCTGGTTATGAAGACTTTTTAATATTGGAGATTTTGTTGGGTTATGCTTACCAGTTTTTCCAGGCTTTGTTTCTAGTTTTGCATTAGTCTTCTAGTGTTAAGCAGGCTCCTCTTGTTTTTATTTCTTGTTGTACCATTTTGTTTAAGAAGTAAAGATGTTATGTGATCCTATCTCGCCTACATTCTGTACTGATGGGTTTGGAGCCGATCCTCTGCTCCGACTCGGCACGCTATACTATAGAATGAAGTCTCTTATTGGCTGAGCTATCCTACATCCCAGGATGCACCACCACTGCTTCCCCAGATCTCGTTTGCCGCTTTACAGCAAAGACGTGGTCTCGGACTTGGCTGAGCTAAGTGATTATTTCTTCAAAGAATTTCTGTCAGAAATTTTTCATTAATCTACCCAAAAGCTGTTTTAACAGCTATCGTTGTTGTGTGACTGAGTTTTTAGTGATTTTTGTGGTAAATTTGTCTTTAATTTGAGGGAAAGGATCCCGTTTAAGTTAGAGGGGCCTTGACCTCGCGCGTGTTTGAAATATTAGTGAGTCTTTTTGTACTGTTACAGTTGGTCAAGCAATCCCGTTTCTGTTAGAGGGGTCTTGTCCTTATTTAGAATTTCTTTTACAAAATTTTGTGAAAAGTTTCATTTTGTTAGTAGCGTTTGTGTGTCAACATGTCGATAGAGCACAGACCATCTGGGTTCAAGAAATGCTTTAGATGCAGCTACAAAATGTCCATAACTGACTATCACTCTGTGTGTGTATTGTTTAGGCCCTAAACATCTTCAGGAGTCATGCAGCGTTTGTCACGCTTTTTTCTCCAGAGTCCTCCAAGAGAGGAAAAACAAATTGATTCTAAAAGGGCTTATTACACCTTCCTTTGAGGAGGCTTTATCTTCTTCCTCTTCACCTTCGAAGAAAAAGAAATCGTCGGCTCCGACCAGCCTGTCGGAACCAGCCACAAAGAAATCCCGGCAGGCTTCTCCATTGGCTCCATGGACTTCGGAGTCGAGGGCGGAACGGTCTGCCTCGATGCCTCCAGACTCGACTCCTCTGGCTTCGGAGCCAACGGCTAGAGCTTCGAGAGGCGGGTTACCTTTATCGGCTCCACTGTCTTCGGAGCCGATGAGAGTTGCCTGCTCAGACTCTTCCCCTTCGGCGCTGAGGGAAATTGCAATGGTTGTGGAGTCTCTCTCGGCACCAATATTTATCGAGACGATTCGGAGCCGGTTCCCCAGTCCTTCGGAACCAGTGGAGAAGTCTGCTCGATCTCGTTCGATCTCTTCTCGGTCTTCGAGTATGTCTGATTCGGACATAGACAGGGTACTTCAAAGGCTGTTTGTCTCCAGTCTTCCAAATTTGGTTTCGGCTCCAGCCCAGTCAGCCCCGGAGCCAATTGCCCACCCTGTTGTCTTGGTTCCTCCTCCAACAGCCTCGGCACCGTTGGAGCCGGTGCTGGTGGAGCCGGTGGAGGTTTTCAGGTCGGCTCTGACCCTTACTCCAACCCTGCCCTTCGGGTCGGAGTTCGGTACACGGACCTCCTCGGTCTGCCCTGGGGGTGACGCTTTGGGACCGATGTTTTCGGTTCCGAGCCTCCCTCTCGGTGCGTCGGCTGCGGGAGTGCAGTCTACTGTTGTGGCCTCGGGGGTCGGACCTTCCCCAGGACTCTGGGGGTCCCGCCTTCAGGGCCATGAGGAGTGCTTTGGCCAAATCCTCTTTGGCCACTTCCACCGTTTCACTGGCACCTTCCCTTGGCACTGAGACTGGTTCCTTTGTAGTCCCCCTGTTTCAAGACAGCGGAGCCCTGGGGCCTGAGGTCACCCCCGTCGGGGGTTCCTCCCTTCCTGGAGGTCCCTCCGAAGGTTCTTCGGAGGAACCTCCAAGGAAGAGACAGTGCAAGAGGAAGCACGTAGACTCCCCTGATGAGTCTCTCACCTCGGACACCGACCTCGATGATGCGGAGGGGTCCCCCAAGTCGTTCTCGGATGATGTCTCTTTTGCAGACATTTTGGAAATCCTGAAGCAACGAGGCGACTGGCAGTCCAAACCCCCTTCTGCTGAGGAGTCTGTATTCCTCAAGGCCTTCGGGGCTCAGCCCTCCGCCTCCTGGGTGTCTCCACCCTTCGATGAGCTCCTGGATTTGATCTCTCGAAGGGTGTGGGAGCACCCGGATTCTGTGGAACCAGTGCCAGCTTGCCCCAATAAATTTGTCAGCCCCCGAAAAGGAATTCCTCTCCAAAGGTGTGGCTGTAGATGCCCTGGTGGTGGCATCTGCTACCCAACAAGATGTGGCAGAGGTGTCTACTTCCGTCCATCCTCCTAATAGAGTCCAGGAGCATGGATCGGTACCGGAAGTGCACCCTTACTTCAGCAGCCTTTACTTTAAGGTCTCTGAATTATCTGATGCACTTCACCAGTCTTCAATAGAGGGATCTGGTCAAGGAACTTTCAGATCCTCTCTGGTAACCTACCTGAGCAGTTGGCCCAGACGGTTAGCTCTCAGCTGGCTACCCCATCATCATTATCGAACTCGTCCATGAGGCTCATTTCGTATGCAGCCGAGGGGGCGAGTAGAGCGGTGGGAACAGGTGTTGCTCTACGGAGACGAGCCTGGCTTCGCCTGTGTCATTTTGCGGAAGCCTTCAAGTCTTCCTTTGCCGACACTCCCTTCGATGGGTCCTCTCTGTTTGGACCCAAGGTAAAGGACACCTTGACTCACTGTGAACAAGAGGGTAAGACTTTGACTGCCGTAGGGGCACGGTTTTCCACTCCCTTCAGGCCTTATCCCAAGGCTAGAAGAGGGGGGAAAATGTGGTTCCGTAAATTTCAAAAGGCTTACTCCTCACAGCAGGGCGATCCCCCTTCTAGAGGCAGAGGAGGGGGAAATTTTTCAGGAAGACGCCGTCCCAGAGGCGGTGGAGGCCCCCGCAACACTGGAGACCGCGAGTCCTTTCGTGGCTCCTCAACCTTCCAGCATCCCTGAAGGATTGCCCGACTGTGCAGCTCCGGAGCCAGTCGGGGGTCATTTTTCGAGGCACCTAAAAGCCTGGGAGAGTATCACTCAGGATTGATGGTGCTTCGAATCATCGCCGGAGGTTACACCATCCCTTTTTCTCAAACCCCCCCCATCTCGAAAAATCCCAGACCCGCCACCCAGTCAACGGGATCTTGCAGCCATAGAAATTTCAAAGCTGCTTCAAAAAGGAGTCATCCAACCGGTCCCCGCAGGCCAGACCGGATTAGGGACTTACTCCAGATTCTTTTTGGTGCCAAAAAAGACCCGGGGACTTGAGGCCCATTTTGGATCTCAGCAAGCTAAACCGATCTGTCAAAAAGTCCAAGTTCAGGATGGTCACCTTGCAGTCCATTCTCCCGTTGCTGGAGAAAGGTGTTTGGATGTGCTCCATAGATCACAAGGACGCCTATTATCACATCCTGATAGATCAGGTGTCCAGAAGACACTTGCGCTTCAGCCTGGGAGACTGTCATTTTCAGTTCCGTGCACTGCCCTTTGGTCTCACCACAGCCCCCAGGGTGTTCACCAAATGTTTGGAGGTGGTGACTGCTCACCTGAGAAGTCTAGGATTCCAGGTGTTTCCATACCTAGACGACTGGCTCCTAACTGCCACTTCCAGGCGTCTACTCTTACAAAACCTAGCAGCTACCATATCTCTAGGCAACTCCCTAGGAATCACCTTCAATTGGGCAAAGTCTGTGTTGCTGCCATCTCAGCGCATACGGTTGATCGGAGTAGAGATAGACTCAAAGCAAATGCGGGTCTATCTTCCTACAGAGAGGATAGAAACATTACAGTCTCAAGTTCGAGCCTTGCTCCTCAAACGCAGAGCCCCAGCCAGGATGGTCCTACAACTGTTGGGTTCCATGTTGGCCACCGTTCTCCTAGTCCCCTTGGCAAGGTTACACATGAGAATTCTCCAGTGGCTCCTGTCGTCCAGTGGTCTTATCAGGATCTCCCTCTCAGTCACCTCATTCTGATCAGAGACATGCAAACAGGACCTTCGTTGGTGGCTTCTTTCCTCCAACCTGGATCGGGGGCGACCCTTCGTTTCACCACCTCCAGTGGCCACTTTGACTATGGACGCCTCCCAGACGGGGTGGGGGGGTCATTACCTGGGCAGGTCAGTCCAAGGCAAGTGGCATTCCGACGAGAGTCTCCTCCACATCAACATACTAGAAATGAGGGCGGTGCTTCTATCGCTGCAAGCACTACACGATTACCTCCCCCCGGGCATGATTGCCATTCAGTCCGACAACATGTCAGTAGTCTGGTACCTGAACAAGCAGGGAGGGACCAGATCCTACCCCCTTTGCAGAGGCCATGAAAGTATGGGATTGGGCGATTGCAACCAAACGTTTTCTGGTAGCAACTCACATTCCAGGGAGGTCCAATGTGATATCCGACAGACTGAGCAGAACTATTCTCTCCCCTCACGAGTGGTCTCTGAACGACAGAGTGGCAACTCAGATTTTCTGAAGATGGGGAACTCCTGGTTGCGACATTTTTGCAACCCCCCTCAACATGAAATGCCAACAGTTCTCTCACCCCAGTTCCGGGGGAGATTCCCAAGGACGCCCTAGTCCAAGCTTGGCCCACCGGCCTGCTATACGCCTTTCCACCGGTTCCCCTTCTTCCCAAGGTGATCCAGAAGGCGATTCGCTTGGAGAGCAAGATGATTTTAGTTGCCCCATACTGGCCTCGTCAAGTCTGGTTTCCCTTTCTTCGGAAATATGCACTGGACGGTCCATGGTTCCTGGACCAAGTTCCGGACCTCTTGACCCATCAGTCGGGACAGTATCATCAGTCCCTCCACTCGTTGAGGTTAACAGCTTGGCTCCTCCTCGTACGACCATAGTCAGGAACCATGCTTTGGATCCGGAAGTCATACATATCTTTTCCTCGGCCCACAAGACTTCTACTAAGAAAATGTATAACAGCAAATGGAAGAGATTTGCTATTTGGGCCCAGCTCCGGGGATTAGATCCCATAACTGTCCCCGGTATCAGAGGTTATGAAGTTTTTAGCTTCTCTGTTCAATCAAGGTTCTTCGGTCTCTACCATCAAGGTTCAATTGGCAGCTATTTCCAATTTTCATGAGAGCATAGAACCACCTTTGAGCAACAAGTTGTGTAAAGCCTTCATGAAAGGTGCTGGGCTGCTTCGGCCCCCGATATCTCATCCCGCTCCACCGTGGGACCTTAATGTTGTGTTAGGTGCTTTGACCTCTTCCCCGTTTGAACCGGCAGCAACTTGTGACTTGAAATTTCTTTCTTGGAAGACTGCTTTCTTAGTTGCAATTACATCAGCCAGAAGAGTTTCGGAACTTCAAGCCCTATGTGTCAAACCACCGTACCTGGTTTTTCACAAGGATAGAGTATCCCTCAGACCTAATCCATCCTTTGTTCCTAAGGTTTGTTCTAGTTTTTGTCTGCAACAGTCATTGAAACTTCCAGATGTTGTGATCCTATCTCGCCTACATTCTGTACTGATGGGCTCAGAGCCGATCCTCTGCTCCGACTTGGCACGCTATGCTATAGAGCGAAGCCTCTTGTTGGCTGAGCTATTTTCTATCCCAGGATGCACCACCACTAATCCCCCAGATCTCGTTTGCTGCTTACAAGCTAGGACGTGGTCTCGAACTTGGCTGAGTTAAGTGCTGTTTTTTCTTAAAGTTTTCCTATCAGGAAATTCTTTATTCTTTACCCAAAAGCTGTTTTAACGGCTATCGTTGTGTATCAGTGTGTTTTTTGGATATTTTCTGTGGTGAATTTGTGTGATTGAACAGGGAAAGGTTTCTGTTTAAGTTGGAGGGGCCTTCCCCTATCCTTTAGTGAGTCGTCTTATTTTTAGAGAGGTCAAGTACCTGTTTAAGTTAGAGGGTTCTTGGCCCTCCTTGTTGGTGTTCTTTGTGGTGATTGTTGTACTCGTACTTGTTGTTTTTGGCCTTTCGTTTAAAAAAAAAAAAAAGGGTTTTATTGTTAAAATCTTTACTCAGTGACATACATAGTGTTTTCTACTGATATAGTGAGTGGTTTACAGGCATTATGTCCAAAGAGCATAGACCCTCAGGATTTAAGAAGTGCACGAGATGCAACTATAAAATGTCCATCACCGATGATCACTCCTTATGCGTGTACTGTTTAGGCGCCAAACATCTACAGGAGTCTTGCAGCGTGTGTCATGCTTTTTCCTCTAGAGTCCTCCAAGAGAGGAAGAATAAATTGATCTTGAAAGGGCTGATTAAACCCTCCTTCGAGGAGGCCTTATCTTCCTCTTCCTCTCCAGCCAAGAAAGAAATCGCTCGACCAGTCCGTCGGAACCGACCAGTAAGAAATCTAGGCAGGCTTCTCCATCGGCTCCATGGACTTCGGAGCCGAGGGTGGAACGGTCTGCCTCGATGCCTCCAGTCTCGACTCCTCTGGTTTCGGAGCCGATGGCTGGGGCTTCGAGAGGTGGGTCACCTTCATCGGCTCCACTAATTTTGGAGCCGTTGAGGGTTGCCGGCTCAGACTCTTCCCCTTCGGCGCCAAAGCCCTCCTCGGCACAGAGGGAAATTGTTTTGGAATCTCCCTCGGCACCGATACTGGTCGAGTCTATTCGGAGCCGGTCCCCCAGTCCTTCGGAGCCGATGGAGAAGTCAGTTCGGACCCGGTCGGTCTCCTCCCGATCTTCCAAGATGTCGGATTCGGACATCGACAGGGTGCTCCTAAGACTGTATTCCAGAAATTAGTTTCGGCTCTAGCCCATTCGGCTTCGGAGCCGATGGCCCACCCTGTAGTTCTGGTTCCTCCTCCAACAGCCTCGGCACTGTTGGAGCCGGTACTGGTGGAGCCGATGGAGGTTTTCGGGTCGGTCCCGACCCTTACTCCAACCCCGGCTCTCGAGTCTGAGTTCAGTACATGGACCTCCTCCGTCGGCCCTGGGGGGGGGGCGCTTCGGGACTGATGTTTTCGGTTCCGAGCCTTCCTCTCGGTCCGTCAGCTGCGGGGTCTACTGTTGCGGCCACGGGGGTTGGACCTTCCCAGGACTCTGGCGGTCCGGCCTTCAGGGCCATGAGGAGTGCTTTGGCCAAATCTTCTTTGGCTACCTCCACGGTCTCACCAGCACCTTCCCTACACACGGAGACTGGGTCTTTGGTAGTCCCCCTGTCCCTAGACAACGGAGCCCTGGGGCCTGAGGTCACCCCCAGTGGGGTCCCCCCCCCCTCCTGGAGGTCCCTCTGAAGCTTCTTCAGAGGAACCCCCAAGGAAAAGACTGTGCAAGAGGAAGCACGTCGACTCCCTCGATGAGTCTCTCACGTCGGACATCGATCTTGATGATGTGGAGGGGTCCCCTAAGTCATCCTCAGATGATGTCTCCTTTGCAGACATCTTGGAAGCCCTCAAACAACGAGGCGGCTGGCATTCCAAACCCCCTTCCGCTGACGAGTCGGTGTTCCTCAAGGCCTTCGGGGCTCAGCCCTCCGCCTCCTGGGTGTCTCCGCCCTTCGAGCTCCTAGATCTGTCGAAGGGCGTGGGAACATCCAGACTCTGTGGAACCGGTGCCTGCTCGCCCAAATAAGTTCTTATCAGCACCCCCAGAGAAGGAGTTTTTGGGTGTGGCTGTAGATGCCTTGGTGGTGGCATCTGCTACCCAACAAGATGTAGCAGAGGCTTCGACGTCCGTCCATCCTCCTAATAAGGAGTCTAGGAGCATGGATCGGTACGGAAGCACCTCAGTTCAGCTGCCTTACCTTAAGGTCCCTGAACTATTTAACGCACTTCACTAGATTTCAGAGGGATCTGATCAAGGAGCTTTCAGATACCCTCTTGGGTAACCTACCTGAGCAGCTGGCCCAGACAGTTGGCTCTCAGTTGGCTACGCTGTCATCGATATCAAACTCGTCCATGAGGCTCATTTCATATGCAGCCGAGGGGGCGAGTAGAGCGGCGGGTACTGGTGTTGCCCTACGGAGGCAAGCCTGGCTCCGCCTGTGTCATTTTGCGGAAGCCTTTAAGTCTTCCTTTGCCGACACTCCCTACCTGAAGGATTGCCCGACTGTGCAGCTCCGGAGCCAGTCGGGGGTCGTTTTTCGAGGCACCTAAAAGCCTGGGAGGGTATCGCTCAGGACTGATGGGTGCTTCGAATCATCGCCGGAGGTTACGCCATCCCCTTTTCACACTCCCCACCGTCGTCCAAGAAAATCCCGGACCCGCCACAGTGGCTCCTTTCGACACAGTGGTCCTTTCAGGATCTCCCTCTGTCACCTCATACGGATCACGGAAAACTGCAAACGGGACCTTCGCTGGTGGCTGGTGCCCTCCAATCTGGATCAGGGACGACCCTTTGTTCCACCTCCTCCTATGGCCACATTGACAACAGACGCCTCCCAAGATGGGGTGGGGGGGGCATTCCCTGGGCAGGTCAAGTCTCCTTCATATCAACATTTTAGAAATGAGGGCGGTGCTTCTGTCTTTACAAGCCCTCCACGATTACCTCCCTCAGGGCGTAATTGCCATTCACTCCGACAACATGTCAGTAGTCTGGTATCTGAACAAGCAAGGAGGGACCAGATCCTACCCTCTTTGCAGAGAGGCCATGAGAGTTTGGGAATGGGCAGTGGCGACCAGACATTTTCTGGTAGCAACTCGTATCCCTGGCAAATCCAACGTGATAGCCGACAGACTAAGCAGAACTATCCTCTCTCCTCACGAGTGGTCTCTGAACGATGCAGTGACAACTTCAGCAGATGGGGAACTCCTTGTTGCGACCTTTTTGCAACCCCGCTGAACGCGAAGTGCAGAAAGTTCTTCTCTCTCACTCCAGCTCCGGGGGAGAGTCCTATGGACGCATTAGCCCATCCTTGGCCCGGGAGCAAAATTACTTTAGTTGCCCCTTACTGGCCTCGTCCGGTATGGTTCACCTATCTTCGGAAATATGCTCTGGACGGTCCATGGTTCCTGGATCAGATCCCAGACCTATTAATTCATCAGTCGGGACAACTCCATCAGTCCCTTCACACTTTGAAGTTAACAGCTTGGCTCCTCCTCTTCCGACTATAGTCAGGAATCATACCTTAGACCCGGAAGTCATACATATCTTATCCTCGGCCCACAAGTCTGCCACTAAGAAATTGTATACTAGCAAATGGAAGAGATTTGCTATTTGGGCTCAACTCCGGGGTCTGGATCCCATCACTGCTCCGGGGGTCTGGATCCCATCACTGCTCCGGTATCGGAAGTCCTGAAATTTCTGACTTCCCTATTCAATCAAGGTTCTTCAGTCTCCACCATCAAGGTCCAATTGGCAGCTATTTCCAATTTCCATGAATCTATAAACCCACCTTTAATGAGCAACAGATTGTGTAAAACCTTCATGAAAGGTGCTGTGCTTTTACGACCTCCGATTTCTCATCCTGCTCCTCCGTGGGATCTCGATGTGGTGTTACGTGCCTTAACCTCCTCCCCCTTCGAACCGGCAGCAACATGTGATTTGAAATTTCTTTCTTGGAAAACTGCCTTTCTGGTTGCGATTACTTCTGCCAGAAGAGTTTCAGAGCTTCAAGCTCTATATCTGTAAAACCACCGTACCTAGTTTTTCACAAAGCTAGAGTATCCCTCAGGCCTGATCCATCTTTTCTCCCTAAAGTTTGTTCCAGTTTTTGCCTGCAACAGTCATTAGAACTTCCAGTTTTCTTTCCAAAGTACTCAAACAAAGCGGAATACATCTTCTACACATTGGATGTTCATAGGCAATTGCATTTTTATTTAGACAGGACCCAACAAACACGAAAAACAGATCAATTGCTGGTGTCCTTTTCGGATAATAAATTGGGCAAAGCTGTCACAAAGGTCACTATTGCCAAATGGATCAGGGACTGTATTAGTCAGGCTTATTCCTCTTCTAATAAAGAGCTTACAACCTCTATCAAAGCTCACTCTACAAGAGCTATGGCTACTTCAATAGCATTCCATTCTAAGCTTGCCATTAGTGACATTTGTGCTGCGGCTACGTGGTCTTCCCCGCACACTTTCATTTCCCACTACAAATTGGATGTGGCATCTCGGGGGCGAGCTTCATTTGGTTCCACAGTGCTCAGGTGTGTTTTCCAGTGAGCCACTCAGGAATTAGGTGCTAGGGACGCTGTCCCATCTGTACAGAATGTAGGCGAGATAGGATCACATAACATCTTTTAGTTGTGTACTTACCATAACTTTAGATGTTTGGGATCCATCTCGCCTACATTCCTAATAACCCACCCTCCTTCCCCCTGCCTTGGAGATCAGAAGAGATCGGACGGTCCGAATTCTATTGTTTCATCTTGAAACATCTGGCAATGTTATATAAACAGTTATGTGTGTGTGCATGAATGCGGACAAACAAGATCTGGGGGATTAGTGGTGGTGCATCCTGGGATAGAAAATAGCTCAGCCAATAAGAGGCTTCGCTCTATAGCATAGCGTGCAGAGTCGGAGCCGAGGATCGGCTCAGAGCCCATCAGTACAGAATGTAGGCGAGATGGATCCCAAACATCTAAAGTTATGGTAAGTACATAACTGAAAGTTTTCTTCCCAAAGTACTCAGAGCGGAATATATCTTTCACACCTTGGATGTTCACAGGCAATTGCGCTTCTATTTGGATGGGACGCACCAAACACGGAAAACAGATCAGTTGTTTGTGTCCTTTTCGGACAATAAATTGGGCAAAGCAGTCACGAAAGTCACTATTGCCAAGTGGATCAGAGACTGTATCAGTCATATTTACTTCATTTCTAATAAAGAGCTTACAACTACAGTGAAAGCTCATTCTACCAGGGCTATGGCTACTTCGGCAGCCTTTCATGCTAAGCTTGCCATTAGTGACATTTGTGCTGCGGCTACGTGGTCTTCTCCTCACACCTTCATTTCTCATTACAAATTGGACGTGACATCTCGGGGGCGAGCTTCCTTCGGTTCCACAGTTCTCAGGAGTGTTTTCCAGTGAGCCACTCAGGAATCTGGTGCTAGGGACGCTGTCCCATCAGTACAGAATGTAGGCGAGATAGGATCACATAACATCTTTTAGTTATGTACCTACCTACCATAACTTTAGATGTATGGGATCCGTCTCGCCTACATTCCTAATAACCCACCCTCCTTCCCCCTTCCTTGGAGATCAGAAGAGACCGGACGGTTCGAGTTCAGCCGTTTCATCTTGAAACGCCTGGCAATATTATATCCACAGTCTATGTGTGTGTGCATGTGTGCGGACAAACAAGATCTGGGGAAGCAGTGGTGGTGCATCCTGGGATGTAGGATAGCTCAGCCAATAAGAGACTTCGTTCTATAGTATAGCGTGCCGAGTCGGAGCCGAGGATCGGCTCCGAACCCATCAGTACAGAATGTAGGCGAGATGGATCCCATACATGTAAAGTTATGGTAAGTACATAACTAAAAGTTAACTTCTCAACGGTATCACCTACTGGGATATTTCTTAGTGTATTCCAGTACATTATTGAATGTCTGGTGGTTTAAAATTTGTCAAGAATATTTTTTATAGTTTGCTTTTTTGGTCCATTTTGTGTGTGACATTTAGTAAAGACTGAGATGGCCACTCAGGGGATTTAATAGGGTGCCAGATGAGGTAAATTTAGTGGGATTAGATACTAAAATAGTCTGGAATTTGAGTTTTTGCTAAAATATGTTGGAGTTTGTATCCACCAAGATTTATGCTAATTTTAGGGGAGGTAGTTACAAGACCAAGCCAATTTAATATTTTCATGAGGGATGGAAGTTGAGATTAAGTATAGAATGTTTTCTAATACATGGATAGTATTGCTTGGGGGAAGTATAAGTTGATACAGATTTGTGTTTGAGGAAAGTGAAGTTCTGTATTAAATTGTGGTATGGGGGTATTTTATACGGTATTAGATTGACAGTCTGGGTATGGTATTGCTACACCACCGCCTTTTATTTAGGTCATTCCTAATTTTTATAGTTTGGTGATATTTCAGTGTGGCAAATATTTGGTTGTATTTGTTATGGCTGGGATACTAGGCTTTTGAACAGCTGTCCAAGCATGGAGTTCTGTGATTTAATACCTTTGGCATTGTTAGTTGACTACTTACTGTTAGTTGGATAAGGTGCTGTTTGATTTTTAATCAAAACTATTAACTTTGTTTTCTTTTGAGATGAGTTGTTTTGGGCCTGGATTAGGATGAATATTGTGAATACCTCTCAACCTGTTAGTAAGAAATCTGGACAAAGCCAAGTGGTGCAAATAGGGACAGTTTTGAAATATTGCTCTTATAGACTTGAAAAGTTGCTAGAACAGGTTTTGCATTAACATGAATGTTCTGAAGGGTATGAAGTCTAAAACTTTTGTCTTATCATTTTGTAACTTCAATCTTTAATGATTTGCCATGAATTTGCCAGAAAGCCACAATTTTTATGAAAAATTGACCAAAAATAAAAGGTGAAAATGTGTAGGTATATCACCATTGGTTAGGATTGAAGTGTGTTGGGCTAGTGTTTTTAGATTGTTGGTAACAAGCAGTTAGGTTTTACCTATTTTTTTTTTCTGTTTTTGTAGATGCTGATGATGGTGGGTTTGCCAGGTGCAGGAAAAACTACCTGGGCTGACAAGCATTGTGCTGCCAATCCCGAGAAGAAATACAATATGTTGGGAACAAATTTCATTATGGACAAAATGAAGGTAACATTGTTATGGCATAAGTTTGTGTATTTTATTTTTTTGTTAAATCAGATGTGGCACTCATCTTGAATACTACAGGACATTACTACTTTTGCTTTGTGTATATTCTGCAGGTTACTTGAGTGTTGGTTTGTCACCTTTTATTAAATGTCATAACTTCTTTGGAAGGTGACATTAGATAACATAATTCAGCAGCCACTAGGTAAATATTTTGGGCAGTTTGATTATGGAAGCTGTCATTTTCTTCAGCACTTAAGTTGATTCAATTGCATTATCAGCAGAAGTGGAAAAATCCTCTTTCTTTACAGGCTGTGGAATTGCTGGCTCCAGTCCCATTGGATCTCTTGCTTTTTGGTATATCAGGAGCACTAAAAATGCTATTAAACTGTAGTGTCCAGAAGCGCCTTGTGCCATGCAAATGGAGAATTGCAACTGTTATCTCCCAGTGCAAGAACAGGACATCTACAGATCTGTAGTCTTATGCATAGGAAGTGTTCAAATATTGGATCCATCCCAGCTTGGTTTAATCAAGGGCATGTCATTGCCTACTCAACTTGGTGGACTTGGAGAATTTCACCAAAGCAATTAACAAGGGCAGAATGGTGACTATTGCTTACCTTGGCCTGACCAAGCCATTTGAGACCAAACCTTACTTTATGTAGTAGACACGCACAAAAGTAGGTATAAATCCCCAATGTCACCCGATGGATAACTAGCTGGCTTACCCGCTCAACCCAAAAAGTTAAAGGGGGGTCTACCATCACAGGGGCAAGTCACTGGTAGAGTCCCTTTAGGCTAGGTACTTGTTCCACTCCTTTTTGGCATCTGTGTATAAAGGCAAAGCCCACGTTAGGTGCTACAATCTCCCAAAGATACTTGCCCTTCAAGAAGGCCTGACAAAACTACTAACTGGTGCCAGAACTACAATCCAAAACTCCGTACCAAGGAATGCATAATAGTATCTTGTGGGAAAACTGCTACCATTGGAAACTAGAATGATGGTGATGCACTCTCAAGTAAGCCCAGTGGTCATGAATTTGAGGAACACATGTTGACATTAGCATGATCTTTGACCATAGTGTCTGTTGTAGTAAGGAAACCATTCTACGTTGTAGAAGCTGCAAGCAAGGATATAGCAGGTAGGTCCAAGGATGCTGCTGTTTGAGTACAATGCCTCTTTGTGTACCTGAGCAGTCATATACAACAGCTGGGAGGTCTCCAGAGGTTGTTCACAAAGAATTTGGGGCATAAACATTTCCGTAAACTCTCAAAGCCCTGTCCCTGTGCTATCTCCTACAGACTGCTGAGAAGCAATCTATGCCTGGCCTACAGAGCATCCTTGGAGCCCACTCTGGGCCCGTTTCATATCTGCAAAACAGCATCAGAATTCTTGTTAATGATCTATACCTAGTCTACTACTGAAATAGGATCAGTTAGAGAGTCTACTACTGAAATAGGATATGTTAGAGAGAGAGGTATGTGTATCAAGCTATGTCTTCTCTGGAACAGGCTTCCCAACCACATGAAGCAGAGTACCATCCACATGAAGCAGAGTACTGGGGCAGAACTAGTCAGGAAAAGTCAGAGTAGAGGAAGAAAATTTCCTTGGATCCAGCACAGAGCATTGTGGGGCATCTGATTCTTGGGCTCTGAAACTGCTGGATGGATCGGAGTAGTAGAAAGTCTTAGATGTGACAGGCATACTCATATCCAGTAGGGGACTGAGGTTTTAAGGCCCTCATCTGGAACTGAGCTCTGAGAATCTTTTGCATCACGCTGTCCATATCTGTTTCCACAAAGCTTCTGGAGGACCTAGAGGAAGAAGTGCATGGGGGGGGCTTGAAATGTTTCTGTGGTTGGAGAAGCTGCACAGGCAGGGTAGGCAAATTGGCTTAATATATTTGTGGGTGGTACTCCAAAAAAAGCATACTGCTTCGGATCTGAGTACTTGGGATTTGGTGGGGGGGGTGCTTTTGGATTGATTGTGGCAACTGTAGGAACAGAAGCCTTGGGATCTGAAGGCTTCTGATACGAAAGTTAAGGCTTCTGATACGAAAATTGAATAGTCTTCAGATCCAGAGTGGGCGGATCTGAGAGTTTCTTTTTTGGTGGCTTCACTGCTATACAGGAGCAGGCTTACTATGTTCGGAGGGGTTTCGAGACCCCCATCACTGCTACTCCCTTCACACCCTGAACTGGCTTGAACTCCACAACCACCTAAAATACCTACAACTTACAACAGCCCACAAACTCATCTTTAAATCAACAGAATGCCCCTCTCTTTCCAAATAACACCCTACACACCTGGACACACCCTGAGATCCAAAGGCCAAAACCTCCTACATGTACACAAACCCCTGCACCCACCTGGACAACTATTGCTATCCCACACCGTAGCCAAACTGTGGAACGCTCTCCCCACACCACTACGTAACATACCATAACTACAAATTCATGCTCACTCCCATCTCTCCTCCAAATGGGAATGTCCTTCACATGCTCCCACCTAAAACACCCACACCAGTAACTACACTCCTAATTCATTTTTCTTTGCAAAATTTAATATGTCATAGGTCTTTCTCTTTACATCTTTCCAAATTATTCTTTATATTGCATATTATTATACATCTTTCCTATTACTTTTGCATGCCCCCCTCTAACCTGCCTTACACATATTCTCAAACTGACACTCTTAATTGCTAAGCAGTGTATCTATTAATGTAAAACTGTCATTTTCTGTACATAATAATTTTGATATAATATACTCACATTATCTGTTACTAATGTGGTAACTTTCTGTATTTTTGCCTTTTCCAAGTTTTACAAAACTCTGTACTTTATATTTTGTAATGTTGCAAATGTCTGTATTTGTATTCTGAGCTTTTCTCCTCTGGTCTCCACTGAAAATGGGTCACAAGCCCAGCTGGACTAACCTGGTTAACCAACAATAAATTAATAATAAAAGGGAAGAAGACCCCTTAAATTTATTTCTTCTGCCTTCCAGGGCTTCGGATTAAACGTGGTGCATGTACTGCATGACATGTCTAAGTGTCGTGCCCAGCCCGGAAAGCAATAAACACACTCCTTGTGGGGATCTGAATTTGGGATCTTAAGCCCCCAAGAAGTGTTTTTAAAGCCTGTGGGTTTGTCTGATATACTGTAGATTGTGGGCAGAAACAAGAACAAACAATCAAGTCAAACAAGATGGTTTCCTTTCCTAGCTATAAAGGGGGGGGGGCAGGCAACTATTGTAGAAAAGACTACCAAAAGGGGGGGGGGGGGTGTAAGCGAAACTCTACCAGCAATGGTAGAGAGCGAATACTATGAAAAAGTACAGAAATAAAGGTAAGGGAGACAACTTGGGTGATCAGAAAAAACTAGAGGGAAGAAGAAGAAAAGATAAAACCATTTTTAATAAGACAGTTGCGGTACCAATAAAGGAGCTCTGGTGGAACCTCTGAGACATTATGGTAGAAGGAGCTTGGGGAGTTTGATACAAACTCTGAAGTATGCAGCAGAGTATTGGATCTGTAACCGTAAGTGAGGACCAATGAAAAGGACATCATTGGATCCCTGCAATTCCACAGCCCTAATCTATAAGAGAAACCAGTTAATTTTTGTTACCAGTTTTACAAGATCGGGAAGGGACTGTTTCTGAGTCAAGTGCTTGATGTTTCCAGGACATTAAAGCCACATTTCAATGCGTGAGCTTGGCAGCCTGGGAACTGGTGTTGCAAAGGTCCTGCAACTCTCAAGAACCCTGTCTTCTATTCTTCTAGCTTCAGTTTCATTTGGTCCAGGGGGGGGGGGGGTGAGTTTATACTTTGGCTTTCCTGGCCACTTTTTTCCAGATAAGAAATTGTGCTTTAATATAAGATGTTAAGTTGTCTATCTCGCCTTCATTCTTGCTGGATGGGTTCGGAGCCGAACCTCTGCTCCGACTCGGCTACTCTAAAAGCTCGAGAGCTAGTTCCACCGGCTCGAGGCTCCCCTATATCCCACAATGCTAGGCGGTAACTCCTCAGATCTCGTTTGCCGCTATAGCGATCGAGGTGCGTTTAAGGTCAGTTTAAGAAAACTAGTTAATATCTTAGATAAACTTCCCCTTTTAAGTTAGTTTTCTTCATAGTTTTATAAAGTAAGTAGTTCCCTTCCATTTCCAGTCAAAATTTTCCCTTTTTTTTTTTTTCCTGAAACTCACTTGAGTTCTTCCCTTGGGCCCAGTCCCTCCCTTCCTACTAAGTTGGAGTGATTGTGTTTGTAGGGACTTAATTTTCTAAATTACTTGTAATTTAATTTAAGTTTAATTTAAATTTCTAATAAGTGTAATCGGTGTGTTTGTGTGTGTGTGATTGTGTGGTTACACTTTTTCTACTTTAGACATGTCTAAGGATTCAAAGGTCTCGGGCTTTAAGAAGTGTGACTCGTGCTGTCAGAAGATGTCTCTGACAGACGGTCACACTTCTTGTGTGTACTGCCTGGGAACCTTTGCACCTGCAGGACTCATGTGCTGTTTGCCATGGCTTCAGCCCTAGAGTCCTGCAGGAGCGTAAAAATAAGCTTATTCTAAGGGGCTTATTGAAGCCTGAGGGTCCCCCGACTCAGTCTTTGGGGAAACCCTCGAAGCCTACCAGACCATCGGCTCCGGTATCCAAGTAGTCTTCTGGGGCTTCGAAGGCTGTTCGAACATCGGCTCCGGCCGGAGCTGATGATTCTCTAACATCTGCTCCGGCCGGAGCCGATGATTCTCTAACTCATGTCCCTGCTATTTCCTCGGCTCCGGCCGGAGCAGAGGCAGACACCGGTGAGTCTGCTCCGATCAGATTGTCGGAACCGAACTCCAGAAAAAGGTCCAGGTCACCATCTGTCGGCTCCATTCATTCGGCTCCAGCATCTCCATTGCTGTCTGAACGGAGCCATAGATCTCACTCCTCTAGGTCGTCGAGACTGTTGGGTCATGACCTTCAGAGGGTAGTGAGTAGACTTCTTAAGTCCGAGGCACTGGCCTAGATGCTTCAAAGCCCGACTCAACAGTCGATGGCTAATCCCATCACTCAGAATATTCCTCCTCCAACTCCTTTGAGTTCGGAGCTGGGGCAGCTCGGACCCGAGACTGTGGCTGCGTCGGAACCGATACCGTTGTCTTCGGTACCGTCTGCTCCGATTTCTTCCTTGGAGGAATCTTGGCGCTGGATTTCCCTCGTTGGCTCCGAGGGGGCGAGTGGCATCGGACCCTTGTCCGACCTCGCTTCCCTCTCGGTGCTTCAGCGCTGGTTAGTTCGGCTCCGACATCGGCCTCTGAGCCATCACTGTCTGTGCCAGGGGAGGTTTTCCGCTTTTCGGAGCGGAGACCTCTAGCTCTGCCTGACAGGGGTGCCTTCGAGGTCATGAGGAGCGTGTTAGAACCTGGTTCGACACCACAGTCGGCTCCATCTGCCCCTCCCTCCACGGTGCCTCCGGTGATTTCTGCTCACTCCCTCATCCTGGATCGCAGAGAGCCAGTTCCTCAAGTATCCCCAGTGGGGATCTCCTCCTCTTCCGAGGCCTCTCCTGACCCGGTAGGAGAGCCTCCTAGGAAGAGGCAGTGCAAGAGGAAGCACATCGACTCCCCTGAGTCTGTCACCTCTGACACCGATTTAGAGGATTTTGAAGGGTCCCCTCGTTCCCCCTCTGAAGATGCCTCTTTTGCAGACATCCTCGAGATCCTAAAACAGAGGGGGAATTGGCCAGCCCTCAACCCTTCAGAGGATGAATCTGTGTATCTTGAGGCATTTGGCTCTCGCCCTTCCACCTCCTGGGTGTCCCCTCCTTTTGACCCCCTTATGCAGGTGGTGGCAAAGAAGGCCTGGACGGCTCCTGACTCTGTGGACCCCACCCCCAGGAGACCTTCAAAGTTTATTACTGCCCCCAAGGACAAAGAATTTTTGACCAAAGGCGCCTCTGTGGATGCTATGGTGGTGGCTGCAGCCACCAAGAAGGAGCTAGCTGATCCTTCAGTGCCTGTCCATCCTCCTAACAAGGAGTCTAGGACTATGGACAGGTACGGGAAGCGGATGTTCTCGTCAGCGACCTTTTCTATGCGCTCGCTGAACTACCTGTGTCATTTCACTGCCTCCAGAGAGATTTGATCAAGGAAGCGAGTGAAATGTTAAAGGATCCAACAGCTGCGGGTTTTCAGGATAGGATGAACTCTCAGCTGGCTACCCTCAACTCAATAGTTAACTCCTCCATGCCTCCTTTCATGCGTGGATGGAGCGAGTAGAGCGCAGGTACAGGTGTGGCCTTACGCCGGCACTCCTGGATGCGGCTATGTAATTTTATGGACCCTTTCAAGGCCCTTCACTAACTCCCCGCTTGATGGATCATCCTCTTGGTCCTCAAGTGAAGGAAACCCTGACTAGGTGCGAGACTGAAGGCAAGACTCTCTCTGCCGTGGGAGTCCGTTTTTCTACTCCTCCTAGGCCTTACCCCAAAGGCCAGAAGGGCGGAAAGATGTGGTTCCGCAAACAATCTCAAGGAGCTTTGCCTGACGCACAGAGTCGGTTCCCCTCTAGAGGCAGAGGGGGGAACAATAATGGTAGACGCTGCCCTAGAGGCAGAGGGGGCCCGCAGAATCAGGGCAGTCGAGAGACCTTCTACGACAAGCCCTTTCAGCATCCCTGAGGTGTTGCCCGACTGTCCACCTTCGGAGGAAGTCGGGGGAAGATTATCTCTGTACCGAGAAGCCTGGCAATTCCTAACTCAAGACAAGTGGGTACAGTCTATCATTTCCGAAGGCTATACAATCCCATTCTTTTGCATTCCAAAGCAATCAAAAAAATCCCTTCCAGACGTTCCACCCAGTCAAAGGGAGCAAGCTGCGCTAGAAATATCAAAGCTGCTTGCAAAAAGAGCCATTCAACCAGTTCCAGCAGACCAACAAGGGTCCAGAATCTACTCCAAATTCTTTTTGGTTCCAAAGAAAACAGGGGGCTGGAGACCCATTTTGGACCTCAGCAACTTGAACAAGTCTGTCAAGAAAACAAAATTTCGGATGGTCACGCTGCAGTCCATTCTACCCCTTTTGGGGCGGGACAACTGGATGTGCTCTGTAGATCTCCAGGATGCGTACTACCACATCAAAATGAGCCGACGCTCCAGGAGATTCCTCCGCTTCAGGCTGGGAACCAGTCATTTCCAATTCAGGGCCCTGCCCTTTGGACTCACTACAGCCCCCCCGAGTGTTTACCAAATGCATGGCAGTGGTCGCCTCTCATTTGAGATGTCAAGGATTCCAAGTGTTTCCGTATTTAGACGACTGGCTCCTTACAGCCCCCACCAGGCATCTTCTGCTTCTTGCCAGAGACTGTACCTTTCACATGTCAAACATTAGGCATTTCAATAAATTACGAAAAGTCCGTCTTGTCGCCTTGTGTTATTACCTTCATAGGCGCAAATCTAGACACAGTCAGCATGTCAGCCAGACTCACAGAGCAGAGAATAGCAGACATACACAGACAAGTCTCTCTTGTCTTGCAAAGCAACAAAATCAGTCAGACTGGCCCTGAAGGTCTTAGGGATAATGGCGGCTGCTATCCCTCTTCTTCCTTTAGCCAGATTCCACATGAGAATCTTACAATGGATGCTATTCGCACAATGGTCGTACCAACAACTTCCAGTGTCCCATTCCATTACGATAACACAATCGTGCAGGAATCGTCTTTCTTGGTGGATCACATCCCCCCAGCTCTTCCTAGAAAGACCCTTTGTTCCTCCCCCTCTGGTTGCTACACTGACAACGGACGCCTCCCTAATCGGGTGGGGGGGGGGCATTACCAGGGCAGGACGGTTCAGGGCGTATGGCAACCTTTCGAACGCCACTTGCACATAAATGTCCTAGAGATGAGAGCAGTGCTTCTAGCGTTGCAAGCCCTACAAGACTCTCTTCCCAAAGGAACTATAGCAATTCAGACAGACAATATGTCTGTAGTGTGGTACAGCAACAAACAAGGCGGAACCAGATCCTACCCCCTATGTCGAGAGGCACTCACTGTGGCAATGGGCGATTTCTTCTCAGCGGTTTCTGTTAGGAACGCACATTCCCGGGAAGTCCAATGTGATTGCGGACAAATTGAGCAGAGCTATTCTCATGCCTCACGAGTGGTCTCTGAAGAATTCAGTGTTGGACAAAGTCTTTCGAAAGTGGGGCCGACCTTGCTGCGACCTTTTCGCTACTCCCCAAAACAGCAAGTGCGACGATTATTTCACCCTCTTTCCCCAACCAGGCCATCCCAGCAGAGACGCTGTAGTCCACGATTGGCCCCAGGGACTTCTGTATGCTTTTCCTCCCTTTCCACTGATATCTCAACTACTCCCTTTCCACTGATATCTCAACTAATACAGAAAGCCATTGCTCAGAAAGCTTCCATGATCCTCATTGCCCCTTACTGGCCTCGACAGGTTTGGTTCCCATTTCTTCACCGTTATCTGTTGGAGCAACCCTGGCATCTGGACCCAGTTCCAGACCTCTTGACCCATCAGTCGGGTCAGTTGCACCGCTCCCTCCCTTCTCTGAACCTCACATCATGGTTTCTCCAATTCCAACTCTAGCCAGGCTTCCTCTAATATCTCAGTCAGTTCGAGATATTTTAATAGCCTCTCATAAATCTTCCACTCGGAAGATTTATCATAGTAAGTGGAAACGTTTTTCCTATTGGGCGCATTCAAAGGATATAGATCCTTTCACTGCTTCCATTCAATCAGTTCTAGATTTTCTAGCCGAACTTTTCCACTCTTAGTCTCCTACCATCAAGGTTCAATTGGCAGCTATATCTAACTTTCATGTTGGAGTCTGAGTCCTCCATTATATCTCACAAACTCTGCAAAGCCTTTTTAAAGGGAGTTTTTCTCCTCAAACCACCTATCAGGGATCCTCCTCCTCTATGGGATCTCAACTTGGTTCTGACGTCCTTGATTCTTCCCCCCTTTGAACCTGCGGCTTCATGCTCAATGAAATTGCTATCTTGGAAAACACTCTTGTTGGTAGCTACTTCAGCCAGAAGAGTCTCTGAACTTCATGCTCTGTGTAGTCGATCCCCTTATCTTTTGTTTCATAAGGATAGGGTGTCTTTGCGTACCAACCCATCCTTTTTGCCTAAGGTAGCTTCACCGGCAAATTTGAATCAAACCATTGATCTTCCTGTGTTCTTTCCTAACTATTCGAAAAGATCAGACATCAACAGTTGCCAACCAAACCCAGGGCTCATTCAACTAGAGCTTTAGCTACATCTATAGCTTTCCAAGACAGACTGCCTGTTGATTCGATTTGTGCTGCAGCTACTTGGGCTTCTCCCCATACCTTCATTTCTCATTATAAGTTGGACTTAGCCTCTAGAGACCGAGCCAACTTTGGTTCCACTGTACTCAAGAGTCTGTTCCGATAGGCCACCCGGGACCAGGTGCTAGGGATGCGGTCCCATCCAGCAAGAATGAAGGTGAGATAGACAACTTAACATTTAGAAGTTATGTACCTACCATAACGTTCCATGTTAGTTGTCTTCTCGCCTTCTTTCTTGCGTCCCACCCTCCTTCCCCCTAGCCTGGACAGACCTAGAGGAGTTTGTTTTGTGACCTTTATCCTTTCTACCACCTCTATATGTGTGTGTGTGTGTGTGTGTGTGTGTGTGTGTGTGTGTGTGTGTGTATATGTATGTATGTATGTATGTATAATATATATATATATATATATATATATATATATATTTCCTCAGTCAGGTTTAGGGCACCTTTTTAGTCAGCCTATAGAGGTGGGTTATCCCTTTTCTCCTATATTATGGAATTTTCCTAGCTGGGCCTAGCTTACAAACGAGATCTGAGGAGTTACCGCCTAGCATTGTGGGATATAGGGGAGCCTCGAGCCGGTGGAACTAGCTCTCGAGCTTTTAGAGTGGCCGAGTCGGAGCCGAGGTTCGGCTCCGAACTCCTCCAGCAAGAAAGAAGGCGAGAAGAAGACAACTAACATGGAACGTTATGGTAGGTACATAACTTCTAATCAATATCCCTTCCTACCTTATGATGCTGTTTGCTTAGACTTGAGTTTCTAGTTTTCCAAATTCCAGTGCATTTTGCATTCTGGCTTTGAAGAGGCTGCCAGTGTTAATTCATTGTAAGGTAGGTGAGGAAGTTTGCCTAGGTTCATTTGTACCAGTCATGTACGTGTTGGTTAATTCGGTTTAGTGCTGTGTTGCAAAATGTCACCTTTCCAGATGTGTTACGGTAAGTGCATTCTGTCAGTTATGGTTTACTCCTAGCTGTACTGGCATCTTTCTTTTTTTTTTTTTTTTTTTTTTTTTCCCCTTTTGTGATTGTGTAAACTTTACTTAACCCATGCTTTGTACTTCTTTTAAACTGCATTTGTGTATACTAAAAGTTTTACTCGTATGCTCTTATTTCTGTTTAGGAAGGACTATACTTTTTTAATGCAACTGTGTGTTTTCAGCCTTCGTCTCCAGTGTGTTTGTCAGTTTCCTTGCTGACCACATTTCAGTAGGGAAGGTACAGCTTGCAGTTGTACTGATGTCCTTCATGGATGCATCTGCAGTCATAACAAACGGGTTGTCCTGTCGTCAGGCAGCCCTTCGGTCGGCCGGATTCCAAAGTCTGGGTCCGGCTTCGGCTGATGTCGCACTTCACCCGACGTCATCTCTGCTGGTCTTCGGGTATAAAGGCATCAGCCGACGCCATTTTCCTCAGTCTTTCTTGCCGTGGCGCCAAGCAGAAGCTGTTCGCAAGTGCCGGTCGGTCAGATCCAGAGATTACTACTACCGAATACTACTTCGAAGACTTCTGAAAAGCTAAGTACCCCGTTGGGGACTCTTTCTTGCCTCAGCCGATGTCAGAAAAAGTCAATAACTGTTTAACTTGTGGGAAACAAATACCTCATAAAGATTTCCACTCTTACTGCCTACCTTGCTTAGGCCCAGACCACGACGTAGCAGCCTGTTCGGCCTGTGCTTCCTTCAACCGACGAACGCTTAGGCGTCGGTCGGAGTTTGCTGAACAGTTTTTCGGCTCAGATTTTGCGTACATTATGCCGTCGGATCCTCCGACTACCCAAATTGTTAAACGCAAAGAAAAAGACCGACACTCGCGGTCCGCGGTTTCGGCCGAAACCACGGTTAAGCAAGCCGCGAGTGTCTGTTTCGGCCGAAACCGAGAAAACCGGTCAATCTTCAGCCGAATCCATGACTACTACTGAGGCTCCTGCTACCTTAGTTGAATCGGCCTCAGAAATTTTGCCTACAATTGTGGTTCCTAGTGATTTATCAGACACCATCCCTTTGGATGTCTCTACCCCAGCACGTGGTGCTGCTAGGCCTCCTGCAGCCATGTCTATTAAGGCCTTCACCAGGGCTAAAGCAGCCAAATCTGTTAAATCAGTGCCTGTTAAGCCCCCCTCACACAGGGCCACTTCAAGTTCACAAATGCTTACTCTGGCAGAGGATTTAATATCCTTAATTAGGGGATCCCAATCTCACCCAGACAGGGCCTCTCAGCCCCCAGAAAAGAGACCTAGAGCAGAGCCCCCCGAGCCAGTGTCCTCTGATGATTCTGTGGATGACTCAGACATTACAGACCAGCCAGAGGCTCCTTTTTCTACTTATGAAGATTCCGATGCTGAAGAATCCATTCCAGCTGCCTCTCCACCAGAGGAATTTTCCTTTGGGGAAACCTTACATGCCATGAGAGAACAATTCCAATGGCAGGGACAAGATTTCTCAGATTCAAGAAAAAGGCTTAGGACATTTCTGCACTTACCACAACATAGGCCCTTAGCTATACCTCCTGTACTGCCTGTTGTGGATGATGCATTTAATGATGTTTGCACTGCTCCTGATTCTTTACCTCCAGCTCCTGCCAAACCAGATAGATTTTACAGGGTGCCTGACACTCATCGCCACCTATACAAGGCCCCACTTGCAGATCCTGAAACTATATCCCAGGGGCCTAAGGCGGTAGCCTCGACCTCAGCAAAAAACCCTATTCCTTCTGAAAGGGAATCCAGGTCCTTAGAGAGATGGGGGAAAAAAGTTTACACCTCTGCTACTCTCTCAGCTAGAGCTTTAAACTGTCAGTTTCATATGATCCAATACCAAGAGTTTATGCTTGATCAGTTAACTAAAAAACTGTCCTCTGATGACTCCTTAGATAAGAAATATGTATTAGAAATGGTGAATAACATCCAACAGGTTAGTAACCATTCTTTAAAATGTGGCTATGATGCACTGGAGGCTTCATTTAGATCAGCCATGACTGGCACAGTGATAAGAAGGCATGCATGGTTGAAAGAACAGGTCTTACCGGATCATGTTAAAGCAAAGCTGTTAGATGCTCCTATGGATAAGGCCAGTCTATTTGGTACACCTGCTCAGCAAGTAATGAAGAAAATGGAAGAGAAGGCAAAATCTGTACAAACAGTTAAAGATTTCTTACAGGTTCAGCCCCCAAGGTTTAGCAGGAACTGGCCTGCCAAAAATTGGTCCTTTCCAGACTCCACAAAATCCCAAAGAGGCAGGAATAGACGCTCTAGAGGCAGAAATCAATCCAGAGGAGGTGCCTACAGAGGACGACAGTGGCAAGGCAATAACCGGGGCACAGACACAACCACTGCCACTGCAACAGGACAATCACAGTGACTTAGCTCTGACACCGCCTACCAGGGAGCAAATAGCAGCACCTTTAGGCGGAAAGTTAGTCTTATTTTCAAAAAAATTGGCACTATATCACAAAAGACAAGTGGATTTTGCAAACCATAGACCAAGGCTACCGGTTCCACTTCCACACCTTACCAGTAAAAAGAGGAATGCCAAACCTACCTCCAAATCAAAAAACAGAAGCTCTACAGCAGATAGCGAAATTAGCAAAGATGAGAGCTGTGGAAAGAGTACCAATAACAGAACAGGGCAAAGGATTCTACTCCAGACTCTTCCTAGTACCAAGAAAAGAGAAAAGTTGGAGACCTATTCTCGACCTGTCAGTCTTAAACACATACATCATTGTCCCAAAATTCAAAATGCTGACCCTACAGCAACGTCTTCCCATGCTAGGCAAGGAGTGTTGGCTGGTAACTCTAGATCTCAAGGATGCATACCTGCACGTCCCCATACGACCAAATTGCAGAAGATACCTCAGATTTCTTGCAGGATCAGAGCATTATCAATTCTCAGCATTGCCCTTTGGCTTATCTACTGCGCCCAGAGTATTCACAAAATGCCTGGCATCAGTAATCGCTCACTGCAGACTACAGGGAATCCAAATTTATCCATACCTGGACGACTGCCTGTTACAAGCGGACAACAAAAGCAAGCTGACAACAGATTTACAAAGGGTCATTTGCTTACTACAAGCCCTGGGATACACAGTCAATTTACAAAAGTCAAGGCTGATACCATCCCAGACAAGAACATTCTTGGGTGCGGAATTGGACACAGTAAAACATATTGCATTCCTAACTGCAGAAAAACAAAAAGAACTCCCTCTTTACTTCTTGGCATTAACAAAGCAGAACAAACTAACAGCAAGAAAAGTTCTGCAGGCCTTGGGCTTCATGGCATCATGCATAATCTTGGTCCCACATGCCAGACTGCATATGAGAAAGCTACAGTGGTACCTAAAGAATTTATGGTCTCAACACAGGCACAGCTTAGAAACCGAGATCCCACTAATCCCATGCCTAAAACAGGAGTTCCTATGGTGGGCTCAAGCATGCCAGTCAAACCCAGGCTTACCCTTCCACAACTTTCAAGCAAGCCAAACCATCACAACGGACGCCTCAGACCTAGGCTGGGGGGCGCACATGTTGGACAAATGCATACAAGGACTGTGGACTCAAGACCAGCTGCACCTGCACATAAACCAAAAAGAAATGCTGGCAGTAAAACTAGCAATCCAGAAATTCAGACCATTCCTCAAAGAAGGCCATTTAATGATAAGGACAGACAACAACACCACAGTCATGTGGTACATCAACAAACAGGGAGGCACTCATTCATACCCCGTATGCAGAATGACTCTGGACCTTTGGAATCTGGCTCTGAGCTACAACATCCAGTTACAGGCAATATTTGTGCCGGGAAGAGAGAACACCCTAGCAGACATGTTAAGCAGAACCACCTTGAATGCTCACGAATGGATGCTACACCCGGACATCTTCAAGGCCATCACAAAGAAATGGGGAATGCCACAAATAGACCTATTCGCATCCCCACTTAATCACCAGCTCAAAAAATTCTGCACAAGGACATACCACCCACTTGCATGGAAGGTGGACTCTCTATCCTTCAGTTGGAAAGGCCTGACAGCATATGCATTTCCACCTCTTCCCTTGATGCACAAGGTACTACTGAAAATCAAAGAGGAACGTCCAAGGATTATCCTGATAGCTCCGAATTGGCCAAGACAACACTGGTACCCATTGCTGAGGAGCATGTCTCGGGGGAGAATGTGGTCAATACCCCTGATGCCTTTGATGTTAACTCAGAACAACTACAACATCATGCATCCAAACCTAAAAACCTTGCAACTGACTGCCTGGAACATCACATAGCAGCAACTAACCCAGACCTATCCCAAAGGGTTAAAGACATTATCCTTGAAGCCCGCAGACCTTCAACAAGGAAGGTTTGTCATTTGGAGTACTGAAAGAGGAAAATATGTCTAACATAGATATTGCTAACATCCTGGAGTACTTGGCAGAGCTTCTACATACAGGCCTGTCCTATTCCTCCATCAAGATACATGCATCAGCTATTTCAGCAGAATACAGCTTCGATCCACCTGTCTTTTCGCATCCTCTACTCAGGCAGTTCCTCAGAGGGATCAAGAATGTAAAACCTCCTAGGAAACCACCATTACCAGCATGGGACTTGAACTTTGTGCTAGAAAAGTTGACACTCCCTCCGTTTGAACCAGCAGCAACAGCAGATCTGCAACACCTATCATGGAAAACTGCTTTCCTACTGGCAATTACTTCAGCAAGGAGGGTTTCGGAACTACAGGCCTTAATGGCAGTGCAACCCTTCCTAATCTTCCATCAAGATAGGGTGTCCATGAGAACTAATCCTACATTTATGCCTAAGGTGGTATCCAGAGTGTCCTTAAACCAGGCAATCCACCTACCTACCTTCTTTCCCAACCCACAGAACAGGGGGGAAAGACTGCTGCATACCTTGGATGTACATAGGCAGTTACTTTTGGTTCTGTCCAGGTAGTAGCGTAACAGAAAAACTGACCAGCTTTTAGTAGCCTATGCAACAGGAAGGGAAGGAAAAGCAATTTCCAAACAGACAATCTCCAAATGGATAGGAAATTGCATAAGATTCTGTTACTCCTACCATGGAAAACCAATTCCACAGAACATAAGACCTCGTTCTACAAGGGCTACAGCCACTACCACAGCTTTCTTACGAGGAGTGGCAACCAAGGACATTATTGAGGCGGCTACTTGGACCTCCGTGCATACATTTGCCAAGCACTATAATTTACCTCTATACTCTAGATCCCGAGCAGGGTTTGCCACTGCTGTACTGCAAGGGATCCTAACTACACCATAATTTTTCTTCCTCCACCCCTAGTTTGGCTATGGTATTCTACCCATTTGTTATGACTGCAGATGCATCCATGAAGGACATAGTACAGTTTTGTACCTACCATAAATGTAGATGTCCGAACTGGATAGCATCTGCAGTCAGGATTACCCACCCACCTTCCCCTCTGTGGTACTCCTAGGGTATTTACCCTCCTAATAGCTATCTGGGGGGGGGAGTCTCTTATGGTGTATTTGTTTGTATATATGTACATACATGCTTATTTTTTGTGTTTGCCTTCTACCTTTTTTGGAAACATTGGCATTTATCCAAAATTTAGCCTTCCAAGAGGGCAACTGGCATCTGGGGCAAGAAACACTGAGGAAAATGGCGTCGGCTGATGCCTTTATACCCGAAGACCAGCAGAGATGACGTCGGGTGAAGTGCGACATCAGCCGAAGCCGGACCCAGACTTTGGAATCCGGCCGACCGAAGGGCTGCCTGACGACAGGACAACCCGTTTGTTATGACTGCAGATGCTATCCAGTTCGGACATCTACATTTATGGTAGGTACAAAACTGTACTTTGTGAAAGTCCATTGTGGTTTGCTGTGAAAGTCCATTGTGGTTTGCTGTGAATGAATGATCAATGTCAGTTTTTCGTCTGATTCAGCTATATGGGTTGTCTGATCAGACCTTGACACAAGTTCAGTTCTGGGCCTCTGACTCCTAATTCATTGAACTCCACCTGAGTGCTTCCATTTTGTTTGCCACCTGAGAAATTTGGTCTGGTTGACAGGGACTCATTAAATGTATGCTTTGCAGTGCTCCATTAGAGGTTATTGGTCATAGTATTCACTCACTCTCTCTCTACAGAGAGAATTTTTTCTCTCTGGTTAGTTATGGATTGCTTCTTATTTCTAGAGTTAGCTAGTTAGTTGTTGGGAGGGTGTGCGTACAGTTTTCCTTGTAATAGATTTGTTTAGGATTGTACAAAAGTAGATTTTAGTATTAGTATAGTTTATATATTTGGAGTGTGTGTGTGCATTCATTTCTTGCAGTTGAGAATTGCACAGTGTGTGGACACGAGCTCCGCCCAAGATCCACACTGCTGCATGTTACTGTTTGGGTGCTGCCCATATCAACAGTGGCATGCCTGTGTTTCATTCGGCTCCCAGTCTCTCTAAGCCAGGAGAGTGATTGTGAAAGGTGGTCTTCCCCCTCAGGATATGCTGTACTTTCCACATATTCCACTGCCTCTTCTCCAGCAAACAGACAAGAGGTTTAGGCAAAAGGACTGGAGAAAAGACCAAGAAAATAAAGCAAAACGACGAAGGGAAAGAAGCAATCTGACTTGGAATGTCAAACATTCCCCAGGATCCGATTTTGTTACCTGGATCAGATCCTCAACAATTGCAGCTGACAATTCTCAGATCAGTTGGTCACCTTTTTGGACTTGGTGAGTCTGAGACTGCAAGAATGAAGGTACTCTATAAAGCACTTTTCGGTGGTGACAGCAACTTGTCCATCCAGAAGCCTGATCAAGCAAGATGTCGACTGGGTGAAGTTCCTTGGAACACACCTTCAGGTTGGGGGGGGGGGGGCTCGGTACACTCTTGTGTATGTTTTCATTGGTGGCTAACTACCCCTCTTCTTATCCAGTCCTGGCTTTCTCTGAGCTGGTCTCTCCTAAAGTACCTTTGCAGGAGCTTGACAGTTCAAGTTGCTCAGAATCTGATGGGTTCCATTAGTCTTTCAGATCTGGAAGAGACTGGGCCAAGTTTCAGGTCCTTGACTCCAGGAGCTGGGTAAACACCAGAATTGTTGGAGCAGTCTCTTCCCTTTGTACCTCTTAACTCGGCGCAGAGATCAGCCTCTGGGGTCTATGGTTTCTAGGGTAGGAAGGGCCCCTGTGGAGCTGTTGGCATCATTAGCCCTTGAGGCTTTTGAGCAGTTCCTTTTCACTGTCGGAAGAAGGCTCATCCATTCAGTTAGGTTCCGTCCAAACCGGCAGAGATCTTTCTACTTGCTGTTTCCCTGTCAGAGAGGGACAGTTGATGCCACAGGCTTCCCAGGCTACATATTAGATTATCTGATTTAATCTGATATTGTTAATGCTCGTTCATTCCTTACGTATGGGTATCTGTTCCGAGCTCGGATCAGAGGCGGCCATTTTCCAAGCTCGCGTCTGCTTCAAACTCTCAAGCTAAACTCTTGTCCACAATTCCCCGTTACCTCAGATTTCATTTGCCGCGTTGCCATCTGGTCGTGTCCAGCTACTTCTCTTGAGCCAAGTACAGTCCGTTGTTTAATTGCTTTACAAATTACTTTTCTGTCAGAAAAGTTGATCTTTTATTGTCTTACCCTATCGCGTCTAGCGATCACAATTTCCTCCGTTCTTTTCTGTCCTTTACTTCCCCTTTTTACCGTGAGGTAATTTTCTCCTTACCATCGTTGGGAATCCTTTTCCCTTTCTCTTTCATACCTTCTGGTACTCTCTTGTACCATTGTTTGGTACTTTTCTATTTGTTAATATGGCAGGTAAAAGGGCTAGTCCAGGGTTTAAGCGGTGTTCTGATTGTGGACAAACACTGCCTACTTATGATGCACACTCTGTGTTTATTGTTTGGGAGCTTCCCGTTCATCAGTTGAACCACCTTGTAATGTTTGTGAGAACTTTTCTAATAGAACTTTGTTAGAAAGGAAAAATAAGCTAATACTGAAGGGACTTCTAAAATCTCCCTTTTTAGAGGCTATTTCTGTGCCAGCGGTCTTAACCCCTCTTAAAGCCCATAAGAAAATGGATGTTTCTGCTAAGTCTAAATCCTTGCTTTCGTCTCCGGCTGGGGACTCTCACCAACCAAAATCTAAAAAGGCTACAATTTCGGCTCCAGAGCTCTGTCAGCCCCGGTGCTTTCGGTGCCCAGACCTTCGGCACAGAGGCCTTCAGCGGCGCCATCCTCTCCTGCAGCCTTCTACATATTGGCACAGAGGGGCTCCTCTGTTCAGACCATTACCACTGTATTGGCACCGACCGTTCACTCAGCACAAACCTTGACCGTGTCTGCTCAGATCTTACTCTGAACCCGAGGCCTTTATTGTTGACTCAAGTTTTCAGTCCCAGCTTCAGCACAAACAACCACTTTGGCACGGATCCCTGTGGCTGTGCAGACAATGACATTGGCACCAATGACGACTTTGGTGTAGACTACAGTAGTTCAGTCTTTCTCGGCACCGTTGTCCTAGGTGTGGTCAGATGAGTCTGCCTCTTCTGTGGCCAGGCCTGTTTCTCTCTCCCTCAGTCTCTGTGAGGTCCACTAGAAGTCTTTCTGAACATTTGTTGCGTCTTGTGGACCAGGCATTCTTGGCCAGAGGTATTCCACCCCCCAGGAACTATTCTTCCTTAGGAGGTGATCACCCATCTCCAGACACCTTCTTCTCCTTCATTGCCTTTGAAGTCCATGGATATAGCACAGTCTTCCACTTCTGCGGTTCCCTTTATGGATCTCACTAAGGAACCACAGTTGTCTTCGTGGCAGGATAGTTTTGCTATGACCCAGGATGTCAGCTGTGACACTCGTAGCTTGCTGCTCCACAGCCATCCAGGGACTGAGTCGGCAGGCTGAGCCACTTGGGGGATGAGTGCCCCCTGTCCTAGACATACACTCCTCTCCTGGTGGACCAGCCTTCCAACTGATGGAGAAGGCTTTTGCTGCTGCTGGTGATACCGGGCTGTCTATACCTCCGCCCTCCTCTGGTACACTGGAAAAAGACGATTGGATGTACTCTATAAATCTTCAAGGTGCGTACTACCACATAAAGGTGGACAGGCCATCAAGAAGAGTTCTGCGCTTCTGTGCGAGAGCCATTACTGCCCTTCGGACTCTCTACAGCCCCCAGAGTGTTCATAAAGTGCATGGCAGTTGTCACAGCTCACTTGCGACTTCAAGGATTCCAGGTGTTTCCATACCTAGACTGGCTCATCTCCGCCCCCCACCAGACATCTACTGGAAAAAGCCCTGGCATACTCTCTCCTCACTGCTCAAAGGCTAGGCATAACCATAAACTGGCAGAAATCCAATATCACCCTATCTCAGTCGACAGAATTCATAGGGATCATCTTGGACACAAAAAGATGCAGAGTTACTATTCCAAAGCACATAATTTTAAGGATAAAGCAACAACTAATTCCAATCCTTTCAAAGGAAAAATCCACAGCTCACTCAGTTCTACAGCTGTTGGGTTCCATGGCAGCCTCCATCACCATTGTTCCCCTGGCCAGGTTTCTGAGGCTTCTACAATGGCTACTGCTCACCCAATGGTATCCTTTTCAGCCATGATTCGAGTAATCCACAGGTGCAAACAGCATTTAAATTGGTGGATGACGCACAATCTGTCGCAATAGTCTTGCCATACACACACACACACACACACACACACACACACACACACACACACACACACACACACACACACACAGCAACCTAAGGCCACAGTGACCACGGACGCCTCCCTGATTGGGGGGGGGGTGGCTATGTCAGGGACACAGTCCAAGGCACTTGGTCCCAACTGGTGGCCCATCTGCATATAAATGTTCTAGAGCTGAGGGCGGTGCTTCTGGCGTTGCAAGCATTCCATCCCCTGCTGCCATCTGGGACAATTGCGATTCAATCAGACATGGTGGTGGTCTGGTACATCCACAAGCAAGGTGGAACCAAATCTTACCCCCTTTGTCAAGAGGCCATGAGGATATGGCAATGGGCGATGGCTACTAACAGTTTTCTTCTAGCAACACACATTCCCAGGAGTTTGTGTGATGGCAGACGGACTCAGCAGGTGCATTCTGCAGCCTCACGAGTGGTCCCTGAATCCCTTGATAGCAGCAGAGATCTTCCACCGCTGGGGCCGTCCTTGCTGTGACCTCTTTACATCCCTGACCAACTAGAAATGCAGCAATTTATTTCGCCCCGATTCCCCCTCCGAGACAGTCACCCATGGACGCTCTAGTCCACGATTGGCCCTCGGGTCTTCTCTACACTTTTCCGCCCTTTCCTCTCATTCTCCAGTTTCTGAAGAAAGCCTGGCTGTTGAAGAGCAAGGTAATCCTCAGCACCATGTTGGCCTCGACAGATTTGTTTCCCCTTCATTTGGCCTCACCTACTAGATCGACCATGGATTCTCCATCCTACCCCAGAGTTGATGTCATCCACAGAACCTGATTCATCCCAACAACTTGAAGCTAGCGGTTTTGCTACTCCAATTCTCTTGATTGCCAGGCAGAATGATCTTTACCAGTATGTGATATTCTCATTGCATCTCACAAGTCTTCCACTAGAATTACTTATCTGAGCAAGTGGAAAAGATTTACCTGTTGGCTGAAAGATAAACAAGTGGATCCCTTCTAGGAACCAGAACCAGTATACTAGACTATCTGGATGACCTTTTTCAATCGGGTCTATCGGCCTCTACCATTAGAGTTCATTTGGCTGCAATTTCTAATTTTCATGAGGGTGTCCCAAGATTCCTCTCAATCCCACAAATTGTGCAAGACCTTCATAAAAGGTGCGAGTCATCTGAAGCCACCTTTTTAGAGAACCTATTCAACCATGGGATTTGTCATTAGTTCTACAAGCTCTGACAATGCCACCTTTCGAACCAGCCTCTTCTTGCAACCAAGGGTTTGTCATGGAAAACCTTGTTTTTGGTCGCCATCACTTCTGCCAGACGTATTTCTAAGCTTCAGGCTTTATGTATCAAGAGTCCATACTTGATTTTTCATAGAGATAGTGTCTCTGAGAACTAATCCATCATTTCTTCCTAAAGTGATCTCTGAAATGTCCATTAATCAAGCCATTGAATTGCTAGTTTTCTTTCCCAATCATTCAAACAGGAGAGTATTGCCTACATACCCTAGATATCCACAGGCAAATTCGTTTTTACTTGAACAGGACTAAGCCCTTTCGTAAATCTGACCAGTTGCGTTACTTTCTATGCTAGGCAAAGATGCCTGGTTGGTAACTCTAGACTTAGAGAGGCTTACCTGCATATCCCAGTCAGGGACTCTTGCACACGATACCTCCGCTTCAAAGCAGGCTACTTGCATTACCAGTTCTCTGCACTGCCCTTTGGCTTATCTACTGCACCCAGGGTCTTCACAAAGTGCTTGGCTCCAGTAATTGCATTTTGCAAGCAAAGAAATATTCAAATATATCCATATCTTGATGATTGTCCATTCAGGCAAAAAGCAAGGACTTTCTTCTACAGCATCTGTCTATTTGTAAAAAGGGTTCTAACTTGTCTAGGGTACACCATAAACGAAAATAAATCACAACTGGTACCCTCTCAAAAAAATTACATTCCTGGGGGCAAGCTTGAGTACAACTGCACTGATGGCATACCTTATGCCAGAAAAGCAAATTCAATTGGTGACTTGCTTCAAACAGGTGGCCACAAAAACCCTACTGTCTGCAAGGCAAATTCTGCAAGCCTTGGGGTTCATTGCCTCCTGTAGTCTAATTCCATATGCAAGACTGCATATGAGGAAACTTCAGTGGTACTTAAAAAGCTTATGGAGTCAACATTGTCACATCCTTGAAACGATTTTCATCATGCCTTGCCTGCCATCGAAACAACACCCCTTGCAACCCAAACCCTACTTAGACTCATCAGACTATGCTTGGGGGGGGGCTCATCTGGCAGGGAAGTGCATTCACGGCAAATGGAGCCCAAATCAAATGCACCTTGATATCAATCAGAAAGAGATGCTAGCTGTACAGAATGCACTGACAGCCTTCAAGGACTAACTTAATCCAGGACAATAGACAGCACCACAGTTATGTGGTACATAAACAAGCCGGGGGGGTACACATTCCTATCCCCTTTGCAGACTAGCCATGGCATTGTGGAACACTGCCTTGACATACCAACTACAAGCTCAATTCCTGCCAGGGAAGCTGAATACTCGCAGACTACGCAGAAATCTCATGGACCCATACAAATAGAAACTGGAACCATGGATTTTCAACATGTTGACATGCAAATGGGAGAGTCCAGACATAGTTCTGTGGTGAGGCAAAAAGATCTCAGTTGGACAAATTCTGCACAAGAGCTCCTCACAAAAAAGCTTGGAAAGTGAATGCTCTATCAGTCTGCTTTTCTCCCTCTGCTCTCCAAAGTTCTAAGTCAGACAGGACAAACCAAAAATGATTCTGATTGCTCCAGACTGGCCTCGCCAACACTGGTACCCACTCCTGCACATTGTCACACTTTCCTCCGTGTCACCTGCCTTAGACACTTTACTGTGTCAGCATAAAATTCTGCACACACTGCTCCAAACTTTGAATCTTGCAGTGTGGCTAATCACCTAAATTCACCCTTAGCATCCCTCAGCAAGCCTGTGATGGATGTCATTTTGGACGCAAAAAGGCCTAGTACTAGAAAATCTTATGCTGACAAATGGAAAAGATTCTGTGCCTGGAACCAATCACAAGGAATACCCTGCCTGGGACCTCAGTTTTGTATGAGAAAAACTACTCTCCCGCCTTTCGAGCCAGCTGCTACTGCAGACTTAAAATTTCTCTCCTGGAAAACTGCTTTCCTTTTAGCAGTCACTTCAGCTAGAAGGATTTCTGAATTACAGGCTCTTATGGCAGTGGAGCCTTTCATTATTTTTCATGTGGACAGGGTGCGTCTTGGGACCAATCCATCCTTCATGCCTAAGGTGGTATCCAGTGTAGCTCTTAATCAGACCATTCATTTGCCAACTTTTTCCCAATCCACAGAACAGGTGGGAGTGGATTCTGCATTCATTGGATGTACACAGACAACCAAGATTCTACTTAAACAGGACAAGATCTCTAAGAAAATCTTAACTTCTGGTGGCTTTTGCTGCAGGGGGAAAGGCCATTTCCAAGCAGACTATTTCCAAATGGATAAGCCATTGTATTCGTTTCTGCACCATGGTAAAACTATCCCTCGGGATCAGATCTCATTCCATCAGGGCTGCATCTACTACAGCCTTTCTCAGAGGTGTTCCTACCAGAGACACCTACCAGAGACATTTTAGAAGCTGCAACCTAGAGCTCAGTTCATATGTTCATCAAACATTACCATTTACCTTTCTTCTCTAAATCCAAAGCTGGCTTTGCCACTGCTGTCCTGCAGGGCCTTCTAGCTGGTCCTAATGTGGTATAAATCCATCTTCCCAACGATATCTTTGGGAATCTACCCAAGTGTAATGACTGCAACAGTGAAACAAGAACATAGTTCAGTTGTGTGCACTTACCGTAAATGTAGATGTTTGTGTGTTTACTGTTGCAGTCCTGGTTACTTTCCCTCCAGCCCCCTAACCTCTTGGCAATGCCTCTACTTTCCTTTACTATGCTTAAAAGCTTTTTGGTGTATTTGCTTTTTTGTTGGAGGTATACCATTGTATTTTTACATTTAATTGCTTCCCATTAGGGGGGCACCTGACATCTGGGTAAAGAAAAACTGATGTAATGGCTTCGGCTGCATGTTATATACCCCTGGTGTCATGGAAGGAGGGACAGCAACTGACGCAGTACCCAAGACTTTGTTAATCAGGCCGACTGAGGGCAACCTGCCAGCAGATTACCCAAATGTAAAGACGCAACAGTGAATACACTCTTAACATCTACGTTTTTGGTAAGTGTACACAACTGTACTTTTCCGTACCTAGATTGGCTCCTTACCGCCACCACCATACATCAACTCGTTCAGGCCAGGGAGTCCACTCTGTCACTCTGCAATCAGCTGGGCATTACAATAAACTCAGGAAACTCTGCTTTGTCTCCCATCACAGCATATCATCTTTATCTGAGCAGAACTGGACAACCACCATGCTAAGGCTTCCAGCAGAAAGAGTCTTACTTCTCCGCCAGCATGTCCGCATTCTAATATCCAAAAACAAAGCATCAGCATCAAATGTTTTGAAATTGTTCGGTATGATGGCAGCAGCAATTCTAGCCATACAACTGGGTCGTATTCACATGCGGATACTAAAATGGCCGTTTTTTTTTTCACTCAATGGTCTTACCAGGAGCTTCCCATGTGTGTCTATCACAAATTCTTGCAAAAAGGATCTTCAGTGGTGGTTGACTTTGCTTCGTTACGATAGGACGCCCATTTGTGCTACCCCTTTAGTGGCCACAGTGACCATGGACGCTTCCCTGATTGGGGGGGGGGGGGGGGGGTTCAGGGAAAGAATACCCGCGGTGGTGGTGCTGTGGTAGCGTTGTCGCTTCACAGTAAGATGCTGTCCGGTTAGATTCTCAGAGCGTATTCTGCGTGGAGACATGCGTGAATGGGCATACCTTCGTTGAAAGTTGTGCGTCAGGGGCTGGTAACTCGGCACATAAAAATCAACTACCAATCATTAGCGGACCGGAGTTCTGCTGTGACGACCCCTAACCCGGAAAAGCTGATAGACCACCACCCAAGGCACATGGACTAATCAGAAGTGAGACATCCGCATATCAATGTCCTAGAGATGAGAACAGTACTTACAGGAGGCTTTTCCTCTGGGTACGATTGCGATTCAGACAGACATGTCAGTGGTCTGGTATTTGAACAAACAAGGGGGAACCAGATCATACCTCCTTTGTCGCGAGGCCCTCAGTATGGCAGTGGTCTATTTCTGCCCAGTGCTTTCTGTTAGCAACGCACATCCCGGGGAAATCCAGTGTGATAGTAGACGAGTTAAGCAGAGCAATTTTGTTGCCCCACGATTGGTCCCTGAAGACGGAAATAACGGACAGGATATTCCACAGGCGGTGCCAGCCTTGCTGCGATCTTTTTGCCAGTCCCATGAACACCAAATGCAGAAGCTATTTCGCCCTGATTTCCCCCTCTGGGAGAAGCCCCAAGGGACGCACTCATTCACGATTGGCCCCCGGGTCTCCTCTATGCATTCCCACCAATCCCGTTTATACACAAGGTATTCCATAAAGCCAAAGCCCTGAGAAGGACCATCATTCTAATGCACCTCCCTATTGGCCTTGTCAGAATTGGCTGCCCTTCCTTCGACTTCATCTTTTGGTGGACCCCTGGATTCTGGACCCAGTTTCAGACCTGACACACTCTGGGGAAGCTGCATCCCTCTCTGCAGTCCCTGAAGATGACAGCTTGGCTGCTCCAATTCCTATCATAGCCAGGTTCCATAACCTTTCCAGTGAGACTAAGCAAATTCTCCTGTCCTCTCTCAAATCCTCTGAGTAAGCTGTACCTCAGCAAAATGGAAAAAATTGTTTTTTGTATGGGCCTCTAAAAACAATATTGGCCCTTACCCAAGCCCCTATGACCTCTATTCTAGAATTCTTAACCATGATATTTAAGGAGCTGCAGCAGCAGCAACAGTCAGTGTTCAACTTGCTGCCATTTCTAACTTTCATCTGGGATTTGAAGGATTGAATATTACGTCACACAAATTATCCAAAGCCTTTCTCAAAGGGACCTTTCAAATCAGACCACCTGTGAAATCTTCCAATTCTCCATGAATCTAAATTTTATGCTTTCCCGCATAATTCTTGCCATTTGAACCAGCTTCCTTACGTGACCTCAAATTTTTGTCATGGAAAACCATCTTTTTAGTGACTATTACTTCTGTCCACAGTGTCAGAGCTTCAGGTGTTATCCATCAAGCCTCCTTATTTGATTTTCCATGCTGACAAGTCTCACTCCGGACAAACCCCTCTTTCTTGCCCAAAGTTTGCACTGAAACTAATCTCAACCAATGTATTGATTTGCCAGTTTTCTTCCCCAACTATTCCAACAATTTAGAGTACATGCTGCACAAACTTTCACAGACAAATCAGATTTTATTTGGATAGACCAAAAGAGTTCAGGAAATCAGACCAGTTCTTTGTTTCATTCTCAGATTCCAGGAAGGGTATGCCAGTGGCTAAAATAACTGTCAAAGTGGTTATCTGATTGTATCACCTTTGCTTATTCAGCTGCCATATGCCCTTGCAGCATAAAATTAAAGCTCACTCAACCAGAGAAGTTTCTACATCTGCTTTTTCTGCCAGACTTCGTATTGATAACATTTGCGCAGCAACCACTTGGTCAAAACCTCATACCTTTATCACTGATTGCAAAGTTGATAGGGGCTCCTTTGGATCCATGGTCCTGAGAAATAAATATCCTCCCGTGAGCCACCTGAAGTTGATGGTGCTTGGGACGCTACCCATCAGTAAAGCATGAACGGTGAGCTAGAACAACAACATTCCATGTGAGTTGTTCATCTCGCCTTCATTCTTGCATCCCTCCCTCCTACCCCCTTCTGGGCTTTCTTCAAGACAGAGATGCTAGATCCTTCCTGGTCACGCAACCCTTCTATACTTCATCTCTTTTGGAGTTCTAGAATGACTTATGGTATTTTACCCAGCAAACAAGATCTGGGGCAACTCTGAGTGCATCATGGGATAGGGACTTGGCCTCGAGCTAACTTGAAATCCTCGAGCTTTGCAGTAGGTGCAGACTCAGAGCCGAGGGATTGGCTCCGAACCCATCAGTAAAGAATGAAGGCAAGATTAACAGCTCACCTGGAACGTTATGGTAAGTACATAACTTTTTTTCCATTAACTGGGTTTGACCTTGCTGCAACCTGTTTGTTGCACTTGTTAGGTAGAGTGCCATTTACCCAGATTCCTTCAGAGACAATCACCAAGGGATGCTCTTGTCCACAATTTGCCCCCATTGTCCTTGATAAACAGGTTCATCCAGAAAGTAGGAATCCAATGCCAAGGTGATCCTCTGTTCCTTTCTTGCCTCTACAGACTAGGCCCCCCCCCTCTTTTATACTAATGCATCCCCCCTCCTTTTATACTAATGCATCCCCCCATGGATACTGGACCATTTTCCAGACCTATTAATAGTGTCCAACCTGCCTCCTCTGGACCAGAGTGAATTTAACTGCTTGGATGTCGCATTCCTATGTTGCAGTGTTTTTGGTGAGGTATTTACTGCCTCAGGCAGCCTGCATGTCTGCTCCTATACAAAAGCTTCAGCTTGGCTGTTGCAGCTGTATGGGACATCACATGTAGGACCATAAACCAGGGACATTTAAATGTGACTGCTGCATGCACAGACCTCAGCACTTTCAGTTGCAGACAACCAACGCATCGTGTGCTTCACTTCACTGCAAATGTCTAAAAAGCTAAGTACCCCGTTAAGGCTTTTCTTAACTTGCTAAAGGTTGGATGTTCATCGTGCCATACTGCTGCAGTCATTACACTTGGGGTTATCCTGCCGTCAGGCGGGTCCTCGGTCGGCCGAATTCCAAAGTCTTGGTCCGGCGTCAACGCAAATATAAAGATAGGCATCCGAGGCCCAAACCGGATACAGAGACCACGCTTAGGCCTGCCGCTGGATCTCCGGTTCTCATTGAGGCGCCTTCACAGCCCCTGACTACCGCTGAATCTATTTTACCGGCGAACTCTCAATCTGAAGTTGCAGGCCCTCCGGAGCCGATTACCTCTCTAGACACCGACACCACTCTTGGCGGGGAACCAGAAAATTTAGCTAGGCCTTCAGTTTCTGAAGGCGTTTTCAAGCCTACTTCTATTACCATTAAATCTTAATGAAAAGCTAAAGCCCCTATGAAAATTAGGAAACAGGGTCCTCAGACCCCCTCTCAGCAACCCATGCCTAAAAAGCAGATGCTCAAGATGGCTGAGGATTTAATTACTCTTATCAGGGGTTCTCAGCCCCCCTTAGAAAAAAGACCCAGGTTGGAGGAAGACTGCCCTTCCTCAGATCAAGCTTCCATTACCTCAGGTTTTTCTGAGTACCAGGATTACTCCTATTCTCCCTATGAAGAATCAACCCCCCCCCCCCCCAAGAGGACTATTCTTTCGGGGAAACCTTGCATACCTTGCTGAACACTTCCACTGGGAAGGACAGGATTACTCAGATTCTAAGAAAAGGCTCCAGGAGTTTCTCCTCCTTCCTCAGCATAGGCCCCTTGCTATTCCTCCGGTTTTAGATATTTTGGATGATGTTTTTGCAGAAACCAGTCTGAATCCAGACTCCTTGCCTCCTGCCCCAGTTAAACTAGACAGATACTACCAGGTCCCTGATACCCACCAGTTTTTATATAAAAGCCCTGCTGCTGACCCAGAAACCATTTCACAGGGTCCTAAGGGGGTTAAGGCCTCTACTGCAAAAAATCCTTTACCTTCTGAAAGAGATTCCAGAGCATTAGAAAGATGGGGAAGAAGGTGTATACTTCTGCCACTTTAGCCATGAGGGCATTAAACTGCCAATTTCACATGCTAAAATACCAGCAGTTTTTTATCTCCCAATTGAAATTTAAGATTACACAAACAGATCAACCAGATTTAAGAGATGCAGGATTTATTGCATGGAGCAGAACAAGTGGGAAAACCATACTTTACAGTGTGGTTTTGATTAATTGGAGGACTCGTGTAGAGCAGCTGTCACCGGCTCTGTGATACGTAGACATGCTTGGCTAAAAGAGCAAACCTTACCAGATCATGTAAAAGCAAAGTTATTGGATGCACCATTGCAAAAGGATGTATTATTTGGTGTCAAAGCAAAGGAGGTTTTTAAGAAAATGGAAGAAAAGGCAAAATCTATGCTAACAGATTTCTTGCAGGTACAACCTCCTTGCTTCAGCAGAAACTGGCCATCAAAAAACTGGTCCTTTCCAACCACTGACAGACCCCAAAGGGGTAGTTACAGACGCCCCAGGGGCAGAGGACAACCACAAGGTTCTTACAGACCTAGACAACGGCAAACAACAACTCCCAAGAGGTGGAGAAGAAAGGCCTCAACCATTCAGGAAGCAAGCTCAATGATTTCCCCCTACGCCTGCCAAACAAACATTCAATGGCAGCACCTTTGGGCGGGAAACTGGCCTTATTTTCGGACAATTGGCACATTATTACACAGGACAAATGGATTCTGGACATCATAAACAGGCTACAGATTCCACTTTCATACCCTTCCAAAAATGAAAGGCATGAAAGCAATTCAAAAGGTACCTACAAAAGAACAAGGTCAAGGTTTTTATTCAAGACTATTTCTGGTACCAAGAAAGGATAAAGACTGGAGACGCATCTTAGACACATCTATCCTGAGCACGTACTTAGAGGTACCAAAATTCAAGATGCTCACATTACAGCAGCTTCTTCCCATGTTGGGCAAGGAGTCTTGGCTGGTAACGTTGGACCTCAAGGAGGCATACCTGCATGTCCCTATCAGACAAGATTGCAGAAGATGCCTCAGATTTCTTGCAGGTACAACGCATCATCAATTCTCTGCATTGCCCTTTGGCTTATCTACTGCCCCCAGAGTATTTACGAAATGCCTGGCATCAGTAATTGCATTTTGCAGACAACAAGGAATACAAATCTACCCATATCTGGACGACTGCCTGATCCACGCGGACAGCAAGGACATTCTACTACAGCATTTAGTGTTTGTAATAAATTGCCTAGGGTACACAGTAAACAAAAAGAAATCAAAACTGATACCCTCACAACAGATAATATTCCTGGGTGCCAGCTTAAATACAACGGCCTAGATGGTTTATCTCACGCCAGACAAGCAAAGGCAACGGTCTCAATACTTCAGAAAAATGACAACTTTAACCCAGCTTACTGCAAGGAAAATCCTGCAGGCTTTGGGGTTCATGGCATCCTGCATTCTACTAATACCATTTGGAAAGCTGCATGTGAGGAAACTACAATGGTACCTGAAAAACTTATGGTCTCAACGCAAACACAGCCTGGAAACCATTATACCACTCATTCCATGCCTTCAAAAGGAATTTTTGTGGTTGGCTCAAGCATGCCAAACTAACACGGGTCTCCCTTTCTGCATACCTCAAGCAAATCAAACAATCACAACAGATGCTTCAGACTACGCCTGGGGAGCACACATGGCAGGTCAGTGCATTCAAGGAAGATGGTCTCAAAAACACATGCACCTTCACATCAACCAAAAGAAGATGCTAGCAGTACAAAAAGCCTTCAAGGACCTATTGCATCCAGGTCAACTATTAATAAGAACAGACAACACCACAGTTATGTGGTACATAAACAGGGAGGCACACATTCCTACCCCCTGTGCAGACAGGCAATGACCCTGTGGAACACAGCATTGGCCTTACAAGTACAACTACAAGCGCAATTTCTGCCAGGAAAGGAAAACATTCTGGCAGACAAATTAAGCAGAAATATGACAGATCCTCACGAGTGGGAGTTACACCCTCAAGTATTCTCATGATAGCACGGAAATGGGGACAGCCAGACATAGATCCGTTTGCCTCCCACAGCAATTACCAGCTGAAAAAATTCTGCACAAGGACCTATCATCCACAGGCCTGGAAAGTGGACGCTCTATCTTTCAGTTGGGCAACATTGACAACCTATGCCTTCCCACCTCTACCTCTACTGACAAATGTTTTACTAAAAGTCAGAGCAGAGAGGCCACAAATGATTCTCATTGCTCCGGACTGGCCTCGTCAGCACTGGTACCAGCTCCTAAAGAGCTATCTCATTCCCCACCTTGGATCCTACCTAAATTCCCGCTTCTGTTGTCTCGGCAAAATTGCAAGATCCTCCACAGTCAGCTCGGGACACTAAATCTAGCTGCATGGAAAATACCTTAACTCATCAATCTACACTCGTCTCAAAGGAGGTCCAGAATGTCATCTTGGAGGCCAGGAGACCCAGTACCAGAAATGGAAGCGATTTTTGTGCATGGAACCAAGCAAAAGGCCTAAATCCTTGGATATTAAATAAACCTCTGATTCTACAGTACCTAGCTGACATGTTAAACAGTGGCCTTTCCTTCTCATCCATCAAAATCCACGCCTGAGCTATTTCAGCACAATACAATACGGATCCTCCCTTATTCTCACATCCTTTACTAAGACAGTTCCTCAGAGGGGCAAAAAATATAAGGCCCCCACGAAATCCACCAGCTCCAGCTTGGGACTTTTAACTTCGTACTGGAAAAATTGACATTACCTCCATTAGAACCTGCCTCCTCAGCAGAACTGCAATACTTGTCATGGAAAACTGCTCTGCTTTTGGCTATTACCTCAGCACGCAGGGTTTCGGAGCTACAGGCCCTTATGGCAGTGCAACCTTTCCTCATTTTCCATCAGGACAGAGTCTCTTTACGTACCAATCCTACTTTCATGCCAAAGGTAGTATCCAGTGTGGCTTTGAATCAGGCTATCCATTTACCTACCTTTTATCCAAACCCCCAGAGTAAAGGGGAGAGACTACTTCACTCCTTGGACATTCACAGACAACTTCAATACTATTTGGACAGGACAGTCATTCAGAAAATCTGAACAACTTTTTGTCTTATGCTGCTGGTGTTCAAGGAAAGGCCATTTCCAAACAGACTATTTCAAAATGGATAGCCCACTGCATCCGCTTTTGCTATTCATTTCATGGGAAAACAGTGCCAGGATACATCAGTTCACACTCCACCAGGGCAATGGCTACCTCAGCAGCATATCTCAGGGGGGGTCCCAACCAAGGACATTTTGGAAGCAGCTACTTGGAGTTCAGTGCACACTTTTACCAAGCACTACCACCTGCCACTATACTCTAAATCTAGAGCGGGCTTTGTCACCTCAGTCCTGCAGGGCATTCTAGCCCCTCCTAATTCAGCCCAATACCAGCCACCCTTCCATAGCTTTGGGATTCACCCATGTGTAATGACTGCAGCAGTATGGCACGATGAACATAGTACAGTTTTGTACCTACCATAAATGTAGATGTTGGAGTGCACATACTGCTGCAGTCCAGGTTTCCCTCCCTTCATCCCGTCTCAGGACAGGGCTTATGACACACCTCTAGCATACATCCAACTTTGGGTACTCCTATATGGTGTATTTGCTTACAACTACTGATTGGTTTTATCTACTTATGTAAGTTTGCATAACATCATGTATTGCCTGCGTATTTGGAGGCACCTGACATCTGGGGCAAGAAAAACTGAAGAAAATGGCGTCGGCTGCCTCTTTTATACCCCTGCCCCTCTGACGTCGGGGAAGAAGCAACGACAACCGACACCGGACCAAGACTTTGGAATTCGGCCGACCTAGGACCCGCCTGACGGCAGGATAATCCCAAGTGTAATGACTGCAGCAGTATGTGCACTCGAACATCTACATTTATGGTAGGTACAAAACTGTACTTTTGTAATAGCAACTCTTAGCTGATGTCAGTAAAAAAAAGGGGTAAATGCCTAAACTGGTACCAGATACCTCCATAAAGACTAGCATGACCACTGCGTTTTTTGATTAGCTGGGAGCACTATCACAACTCCTACTCCATTTGCCAATCCTTTGTCCTAAGACCCTTTGCAGCAGTCTGGCTGCTCTAAAGTTCTACTTGGAGAACCAATGGCTTAAGCAGTTCGCCCTTTGGATGGATCCTGCCGCCTCGACAGAACCTCTGCGTAAGAAGGCCAAGTTTCCCGGGCCCTCTTCTGCCGCTCTGCTACTGGATTTAGCCAGCTTCCAATTTAGGAGTTGAGG